>NW_028186397.1:160214-315214 GCF_003343005.1 Rhea americana | reverse complement strand
TTGGCCAAGATGGGGCCCACAGGACCGTGGGGCAAAGGTGGAACAGTAGTGATGGCTTTTGGTACCCGGGGCAGGAGGCTACTGCGCCCTTCCTTGGCCACCGATGTTGGCCCACTGAGCTAAATCCATACCTGGTTCTGCTGTGGCTATTTTCTCCCCTCTCTTCTCATTTTGCATCCCATTTTTTCCTGTCATTGCTGAGGTCCAGCCCACCGTGCTTTTGTAGCTCCAAGGTTCCTGCTAAAAGACCTTTCTTTTCCATTTTGAAGACTGACTCTGTTGCAGTTAGTGCTGCCGTACACATATTGTTAAATTTCTGTGCGCGGCACCATGCTCCCTCTACAGAAGCTGTTTGAAAAGAAAGAACAATTATCTGAAACGGGTATATTTTTGTACYTTTTTTGTTAATTTGCACTATTAACCAGGATAAATCATTACTTTTTTTAACTGTCTGTGGTCACATAAATATGCGCTTGTGACTCTCATTAATTCTTATCGGTCTGAAATCCTGACAAAAATATATGAGCTGGGAATACCTGAGTCAAAACTGTAATTTAGTTGAGTCTTTTTAATGATACATTCTGGATAGCATCACATAACTGGTGACAGAAGTAAGCCAACTCATATTCACCTAAAACAGCTATTCCATGATTCTTTTTAGATGGTCAAAGGAATCAAGGAAAAGAATAAGAAGCAGAGTTTTTAAAAAATCAAGTCTGTAATTTTTCACCTGCAGTTTTGCACCCATGGTCCACTTTAAGTCAGAAGGAAAAAAAGAAAGGAAAATGAAGGAAAGAGAAGAATTAAAATCTTGGTGCGACCGATAGATTGCAGATGTTGCTTTTTCTCCAGCGTGTCCTGGGGAGTTAAACCTCTGCTTTCCATCCTGTTCGCCCCACGCCGGTGAACGCTGCGCAGCCACGAGTGTGGAGGGTCGGACGAGGCCTCAGTGCCCACGAGCCCTTCGGCTCCCGCGTGGGCATCCGCKCTGCGGCCGGGCGACTCTTGAGGCTCGTTTTTCATAGACGGGGATGGGATTGCAATTCYGGCCCTGTAAAGGTAAAAGCAGGTGGTCCTCTAGGGCTGTTTTTGGCTTCTGCAGGGGTTGCGCATGCGGAAAATGTCCCAGGGTCGTTCTGTACGTAGTGTGTTACCAAAGGGGTACATTATCAACCTGTTACTTGGGGGATATGAGAAAACAAGACACAAGGTGTGGATTGGAAGGRTCAGGAACGAGTCCTGGTGGTAGCAAAGCCCTGCAGCTGCCGTCACGTTTTCCCTTTGCTTCTCCCACTTTCTCTCGTTATCTTGTTTGTTGTGTGTAGCTGAATAAGCACGTAACCTCTCAGGCTGTGGAGCAGATCATTAGGAGTTACTGATTAACGCCACGTTTCAGTAGCAGATCCCGAGTTCTTCTTTTTACAAACTGAAGGGCTCTGGCTTTATGATTTTTTAATTAGAGTGTAAATATTGCAGCCTCATAAACTGCTTGATTTATAGATGACAGCAAAGTTTGCACTTTGAGTAAGGACACAGGAGGCTCCAGATCTACGGTTGCCGTGGCCCTGGTTGCCTGCACAGCCATCCTCTTCTTTTGCCTTTGCTGCATTCGTCCTACCAGCTTCACTGGTAATGCCCAGGCATGTGTGTGTGTTGGGGGGGGGGTTAAATTGTCAAGACCACTGAAATCTCTTTTTGTTTTTTAAGCAAAAGAAGGGCTCTCATCCTGTACATTTTCACTAGTGCTGGGCACAGTCCTGATGAAGTCAGTGGCAAAACAGTAGTGGTGCCGTCAGCCAACGAGGTGAACTTAAAAGTTCATGTCCATTGTGAAGCTTCCAGAGAACTTGGGCCAAGTTTGTCACTGAGAATCATGGTAAATGTCAGAGGGACAAGAGAGACAGTAACTCAAGATGAATGGGGAACTGAGGGTGCTGCTGCATTATAGAAGGGTATTTCCAATATTTTTATTGTAACATTTGAGTGCATAAAGTGTTACCAGATTTTCAAGGATGGGGAGACTTTTCATCCTGAAGAAGGAAGGTCCTGCTGTTTCTCAAGCAGTCTGCCGAGTTTGGCTTTTATATTTGTGTGCCACAGAAGTTAGGAGATTTACAAGTACATAGAGCAATATTAATTTTCACTGGGCTTGAAGCAGCATTAGTACCGACTGAGCAGCTTATACGCTCAGCCAAAATTGTTCGTCAGAGGCTAGGGCTCTTCCTGGSCGGCTTGATATTTGGCCAATGTCTCTATCCTTGGAGCAGAAGGAGGTTTTAACAAGTCTTTCCCCTGCCAGTCCTCCTTGCTATCTGCACTATAGGCCTCTTCTCAAGCTTGCTGTGGGCAGTGTTAAGGTTGTATCACAGCTGAGGATGAGTCAGCCCCGGATGGCTCTCGTGCCCAGGAGGCCCAGCAGTGGCCTAATCCTTTGCATGTGGGTTTCGCAAACTCTCCTTTTCTGCTAGCAGGAGTAGCCCTACCTGAATGTGCATGGTGAGAGAGGCAAAGAAGCTAAAGCAGACAGTTTTCCATAGTTATACATGATAAAGAGTGACTTTTCTGTCCCCGAATGCAGCTCGTACAGCATCTGCAGTGCTGGGGTGATCAGGAAATAGGAGACAAAGCAAAACCTGTGTTTCCTTCTGCCCTGATAGCCACTCTGAACAACTGTCTGTAGCCAGCAGCCTGTGAGAGGAGTTATAAATTGTTCTTCCCTCCTTCCCCTTTGCTGGGCTTTTCTCAGTCCCTGCATTGGTCTTCCCTGCTCCAGCACCAGTGATCTCTCCCATCTGCAGCCAACCCACTAGGAGATGTGGAGGCCAGCTTCCACCAACCAAGGTCAAACCAGCTTAAGAGCTGAATGCTTTAGAAAGTTTGGATGTTCTGGTTTCCTATCTTTGC
Organism: Rhea americana; assembly: GCF_003343005.1. NCBI lineage: Eukaryota > Metazoa > Chordata > Aves > Rheiformes > Rheidae > Rhea > Rhea americana. The sequence goes on along the minus strand of NW_028186397.1, from coordinate 312,310 downwards.
TGTGTAGCAAGATTAGAAACATATATTTTTTTTTAATGATAGCTAAGCTGTTCATGAACAGTGAAGGAGTCCAAAAATCTGCCACGGTGTCAGATCCACCTCTCTCTCTGCTGGAGTTTTACTTGTTTTACTGTAGCAAGTGTTCCATGACTCTACAGTAGCAGCCTGGGTTTCTTGCCAAAGGCCCAAATAATGAAGTATGGCTTTTATTTATTTATTTATTAATCTATCAAACTTGCTGAAAGACCTTTCAATTCAAATTTGGTGTCAATGCCAGTTACATATATGTCTTCAGATAATGGCATCAATCCCATCTTGGTAAATGTTTCCACACACGGTTAAATCTGTGTGTCAAATTCTCTGGGGAGTAAAATCAGAAGTTTTGAACATAATAAGAAAATAACTTGAGCAGGACTATTTTCTCTTCCTGTTTTGTTTTGAACCTGTTTGAACCTTGTAAGTTCAGAGGTTCATCTCAGACTTGACCATTATTGAGTTTTGATTCTGTTTAAGAGAAACTGTGACTCCCAAGTACAACGAAGAATCAGAGGACAATAAATCCAATAGAATAAATAAAGTGATAAATGAGGCAGAGAGAGGGGAAAGTGAAAAAAATATATGTATTGGGTGAGTTTGTGGATTCTCTGAAGTTAAAGGATGTTTTGCCACTGATTGCACAGAGGTCAAGATTTCCTTCATAACAACTGGTCTGAAGCCCCTTGAATTCAACAAGAATGTTTCCATTAGCTTCAGCGGTCCTGTGTCATTTATAGTGAGCTTTAGTTTGTGTCCCTAGTGCATGCTGTAGCCCACAGTTGCCCTTACCTGCAACATCTAGCAGCCTAGTAGTTCTGGGGCTGGGGAAAAAAAAAGTGAAATTACAGAGAAGGATGGCTTTACCTCCTCTTCCTGTTCCTCCCCAGAGGCTTCAGAGCCTCAAATGTAGTAATCTTTGCAACCCAGTTTCTTTGTGACCCAGTTTCTTTTGTGTTTATTGAACTCCTCTGGGATACAAATGAAACTGGCACCAACCACTTCTCTACAAAATTCATGTGAAAAAGGTCAGAGAACATTTTATTACATATGTGTGCCTACAGTCCTCAGTGTCCTCGGCAGAAGTTGTTGTGTTGTCAGCACTGAATCTTAACATTGAATCGGGATATCCTGGTGGTAAAGCCCAATTTGCTTTGCAAGGGCATTGCTTTTTCCCTGGGCATCCACTAAAGGAAATAGTTTGGCTCAGTGTCCTTGCTTTCAGAAGCCCAGAGCTACGGTGCAAAAGTGCAAAAGTGATTTTGGGCCGGAGCTGCAGCAAGTATAAACTGATTTAACCCCAGAGTCTGCAAAGGACAGTGCAGATTAGCAGGAAATAGGAATTTGCCTGTTGAGAAAGCACTTCAGTGCCTTTTGGGTTGAGAAGTTAGGGTTTTGTAAGGTACTGTTAGTATTTTGGTAATCTTGAGGGGTTTGTACTTCATGGTTTGATGGTTTGGATTGTTACAAACCATCCATCATCAGTATGTAGGAGAAAATGATTGAGTTTGGAAGGGACCTGCACTAATTAAAAAGGGCAGATTACTGCCATAGTTCTGCTGAGTTTATTTTTCTAGAAATTTTCCACCATCCTGCAAAAATAGGAACAWTAATTAAACAGGAATACACCAAAAATGTGTAATTTTTTTTTAAAAAAACAGAACTTCAAATTATAATAATTATTTCTAAACCATGCTATGTTTAAAGAGTAAGATAGTTTCTTTGAAGTTCTTAGGAAGCATTTCTAGTTTATCAAAAAGACCATGCTTGAYGGGTTAAGTATTCAGAAACTGAAGGAAGCACTCCAACCATTGCARAAATAGAGATTTTAAGGAGCGAGAAGTGTGTTTGAAATGTTGCCTTCATTTCAGGTCTAGCTATTGCAGCTCAGACACATTTCTTGTTCTCAGCAAAATAAAAATGGAAAGAAAAAGAAATCTAGATCCTACAGAGGAAAGAAAATCCAGAAACTTGACTAAATGGTGGTTTATCTGATAACAGAAATCCTATGATCCAAATCATTCGTGATTTATTTCTTTGGCATGCAACATTTTGAGATAGATCCACTGAGCAGCAGTAATTTCTCTGTTGTGAAAACCAAATTTTTCTTTTAAATTTTTTGAGACAATTTTTCTATTCTTTTCTGCCACTCAAGCAGTGTGAGCAGAAATCATAACCTTATTTATACCAGTTCGCCTCATCAGTTAGAGAAGAGACAGGAGTTGCTTCCAGATGAACAAGGGATGCAGGAGAGAAAAATATGCTGGAAAATCAAAATAGGTTGCCTCTAATAACTTTCACATAGTGATTAAAGCTTGGGTTGGCCCCACTGAGACATCCATAAACTTTGGGAAAGTTGAGATTTAGACCTGCCTTTCTGAACAGAATCATCAGAGAGCTGGAGAATATTGCATTTAATTAAAGAAATGGATGGAGAGATCAGAGCCAGCCATTCGATTTTTCTAAAATAATGAAAGCTTAAATGCATATGTTCTAACCAAAACTTAAAACCCCCAAACTCAAAACAAATTTTATGTTCAGGCTTGCAGCCCAAAGTGCCATTTGATATTGTGCAATTATTACAAATAGCAAGATGGCCATTGGATGGCCAATGAGCCCTTCATGTTGACACAGGACAGAAAAATGCAGAACCTTTGTTTTTGTTCRTTTGTTTTTGTTTTAAATTACTGTTTGCAACTGGAAGGTTTACAGTATTAAAATAAAACTGTAACGGAACAGAATGAAAAGCTGTACAATTTGCAAGGTCTCTGGTAGGAAGTTGCATTTGATGAATCAGTTCCCGAAATAAGGTAATTGAAGAAACTTGTGGTGTAACCCTCAATAAGAAAACGTGTTTCTTATGCAGTAGAGAAAACAGTGTTTTCCAGAACAGTCTTTTAAAGGGCAGAACTGTTTCCCTGTTTCATATCAGATTTGCAAGGTTCTTTGGATGGACCAAAGCCACTCTTGGTATCCRGAGTTGGGAAAGGCTAGGCCTTGCCATCCCACGGAAGAGCAGCAACTGCTTACAGGCTGGCACACGGTGTGCTGCAGCCTTCTGGTGGTGGTTCTGCTGCTCTTGAGTTGTGAGACTCACATCCCCAGAGCCAGTCTGCTTTGGCATCACAGACGTGCCCTCAGGAGGCACTTGGTGTCCAAGACCAGCATCAAGATGGTGACCATCAGGTTTGTTTCTTTGCTTCCTCTGGAAATGAGCTAAAGATGACAGTACTAATGAGGAGGAGGATGTAGGGACTCTTTTTCCTCAGAGAAACCTGAAGTTTCGTAGTTTTCAAAGGCAGCCTATCTCTGCCATGACTTGAAAACATAGATCTGAAACACATGGGTTTCATCTGGAACAGGATGTGAAACAAAAACTAAAAGGTGTAATTGTGCTGGACACGATACTAGTTTTCGTTTTTTCTTTCTTCTTTCTCTCTTACCCTTCATTTCTCCTGGGAAAAAGTGTACCGGATGCCCATTAGCTCAGCAAATCTAATTTCCGATCAAGCTTTATCCTGAAATTTAAGAGACAGATTTTAAAATGTTGCAGTGAAATATTCCCAYACGCAATCTTATTTAGGGGAAACAACTTTCAGGTGAGTGCAAAACAAGTTAGAAAAAATAGCCACTCAGGCTGGCTATCAGTGGTAGTGGTACGTTGTCAACCTGGAAGGATATGCTGGGGAAGTTCTGTCTAGGACCCTTCAACATTGTTGTTAATGGATATTAAACTTATTAAATTTACAGATGACACAAAGCTGGGAGGTTCCACAGGCAGGTTGTTGGACAAGATTAGAATCCAAAATGATCTTAACAAGTGGGAGCAATTGCTTGAAAATGATGGGGTGCGTTCAGTAAGACCAAATGCCAAACTGTGCACATAGGTGGAAATAAACACTTCAACAAATATGAGCCAGGAAATGCCTGTCTTGCAGAAGAAAAGATCTAAAGGGAGTCTAGCACATCWGAAGTTGAACATGAACCCACCTTGGGAAGAAGGCAAGTATACTGAAGTCAGGGAAGGTGGCATGCATATGAGATGTAAAGGACATTCATCTCCCCTATGGCATTGGTGAGACTCCAGCTGTGGTGTTGTGCCCATGTTTGGGTGTGAGAAGAAGAAAAATATGTCCCAGTGGGCAAGGTTACAAAGAGAGCAAGGAGGCTGCTCAGAGGTTTGCCAAATGAGACCTCTGAGGACAAAGTATTAGGGATGTTTAGAGTAGAAAAGGCTGAGGGGGGACATGATCAGAGACATCAACTATATTAAGGGAGGCTGCACAGAGAAAGGGAATCCTTTGCCTTCACATTGCTTTGGCATATGATAGAAAGTAGGGGGATTAGACTGCAGCAAAGAAGACCAAATAAGATAGTAGGGAGCACATTGTAACTGTATGGGCAATTATGAACTGGCTTAAATTATCCAAGAAGGTTGAGGAGTCTCAGGTCCTGAGAACTTTTATTGAATGCTTGGATAAAGAGGTTCTTTCCTGAGGGCAGCCCGTAGGCAGGATGACCCTCCTGAGGCCTTTCCAACCCTTATCAAGGATTTGTATATGGTAAATCTTGAATTCAGGACCTTTTGCATCACAGATCCAATCCAGGCTCCAAAAGGTAATACAATGTGAGAGCATCTGGATCATCTCCTCAATCCACTTCTGGCAATTTTCTGGTGGAGCCGCTGAAGTATGCTTGAATTCAAGCGTAGGCATTTTACTTACTTTGTGGAACACCTCACCTGAAGTGTTCAGGGAGGTAGTAAGGAAAAGGAGTATGGGATAGCTGCCATGAAATATTATCTCTACCTCGTCTCCCTCTGAGGCTGTTGTTTAATCTCTCTCCACCCAAGTCCCACCTGCGAAATGGGAGATAGTAATACTTTCCAGCCTTCTCAAAGTGTTATGAAGTTGCATACTTTAGAGACCAAGGAGAGTCATAGAAAGATAGCTTCTATTGGTGGGACAAGTGAAGTAGTGAAAAGCTGTAGTCTTCAAGACCTTATTTCAGGAAAATGTGAGAGGAGAAAATTTTCCAACAAAATCATCCCATCACCTGTCTTCTTAGAGGAAGTTTAAATGGCTTATGAGCAAATGGAGCTAGACAGTGATGTTAGCTRTATGTTGCAAAGCAAACGTGGCAATGAAGAGCCTTCCCTTCCATCTGACTAGTGCTCTTTGGTCACAAGTGAGGCTACTTTCTTCCTCCTACAGCAGCAGGGAGCTGGGCSTGTTTAGCCTGAGGGGGGATTTTGTTAATGTATACAAATATGTTAAGAGGGGGTTTTGAGGGGATGGAGCTGAACTCTTTTCAGTGGTAGCATGCAACAGGACAAGAGGCAAYGAGCAAAAACTGAACGACAGGAAGTTCCACCTGAACGTGAGGGCGAATTTCTTCTCTGGAGGTATTCAAAACCTGCCTGGATGTGATCCTGTCTGACATGCTCTAGGTGACCCTGCTTGAGCAGGGGGGTTGGACTAGATGATCTCCAGACCTTCCAACCTCAACCATTCTGTGATTCTGTGAGTGAAAGAGGCCCTAGGGAAAAAGATACTTGCCTTGGATATGGGCCATCACACTCCTTTTGATACATACCATCATCTGAGAAACACYTTTCTAGAACAAGATGGGCCAGCTGTATCTTGGTACATCTCTGATTCATAYGCACAGCATGTACCTCTCCTTGCTCTATGCAGGATCAACATGGTAAAGCAACCACAGAGGATAAGAGAGAAAGAGAGAGAAAAAGAAAGGAAGGAAGAAAGGAAGGAAGGAAGGAAAGATGGAAGGAGGGAAGGAAGGAAGAAAGGAAGAAAGAAAGAGAAAGAAAGAAAGARTAAACCATCGATTTCCTGTGTGGCAACATAGCTTGTGTTCCCTACAATGAAAATTAAATGTAAAATGATGTCTTTTGAAGAAATAGCAATGGAGTGATAAGTGAAAGCTTTCCTTTCCTTCCTCCTGTATCTTCTAGGGCAAGATATACTGCTTTACAGTGGGTTTCTTTTTTATTTCATTACGTTTCACATATAATATTTGGTATAGCTTTGTTTCACTGTGTGCAGTTTGGATTCAGATTGTGCTTTCCAGCTAGTTTGAGCTGTTTGTGTGTATCCAGCAGAGAAAAATCTGTGGTATTAATTGAGACACAACTTGATCACATAAAAAAGGATCGTGAGCTATGTGCTTGCACAATGGGAAGAGGCTAGGGTTTTTGTGTGCAACCTATCTTTTGCATTTCATGCTTACGAGTGCTTAATTTTGCACTGCCAGTGTTGCAGCAATATCGGATCTGGTACCAAGATCAGTGGAACCATGCGGCAGCTGGAGAGGTGGGCTACAATTTCTGTTTGCCTGTTTTGTGAGCAGACCCTCAGAGACGGTGATTTCAGAAGCAAGTTTGGAGTCTGTTTATTTAAAGAGGCAATCTTCACCCCCACTGCAGTACCTTTGTCTTAGGAGCTCTCCTCTGCCGAGGCCAGAGCTGCCAACGTGTCAGGTATTTCCTGGAATTGTCAGTCTCTCTGGAGCGCAGCAGACTGTAGTGTGCAAAGCCACAACCTTGACATATCACTTACCTAGTTCTGATAGACTTAGCTTCTCCATGAAGTATGCAAACTGTCTCCGTCTTGTGCAGAATTTGCATTATCTAAAGATCACTGTGTTTGCTATGGTCCATTCGCCTTTGCAAATGCAGTTTAAATATAGCATCCATAAATAAATGTTAAATAATTCATGAACATAATTTTGTAAATTCTGCTAGGCCACACCTCTCTGGGGGCATATTTATGAACATGCGTCAGCCTAGAATCAATGCGTCTGCCAAGCTCTCTACCTCTGAGGCAGAATTCCCACATCTAGCCCAAAATGCTGCAAACGACTCTGATTCCACTTCACTAGTCATCCATCATACTGTCACTTTAATTCAGATGCTGCTACTTGTTTTAATAACATACATCTTACACAAAGAATATTGCTAACACAAGATTCTTGAGGTAGATTTTTACAACCTCATAAAATGGTATTAACCCTTTGATCCCTGATATTCTTTTCATACGGCTTTTTTTTTGTGCTTATCAATAACCTGTGTTCATGGGGTCTATTCATGCCGGAGAATCCGACATCAATCACTGCAGTAAAAATATTATTCCTCCAGCATTACCCTAAAGAATTATGGAAAGAATAAAAGTGTTATTGCAGGAATTATTTAGCAAACAATAGATGGATAAAATGTATTATGGTAAGTGTTAAATTATATCACCTCATTACAGGAAACTACCTGAGATAGCACAGAAGGTAGTTCAGTGCGTTTTCTAAGTAGTTCAAAGAGAACAATAGCAGCATCCCACAAAAGATTTCTCTATGAAACCCTGGAATGACAAGGCAAATGATGTATTATCAAATAAAATGGTAGCTTAGAAAAAAAAAAAAAAGAAAAAATCTACCTGCATATTTCTGTGTTGCACCTGGAGATATTTTGGGGGTGGGGTAGGGTAGGGGAGCAAATAATAGTAATTTATAGTTAGCTGTTTAACACAACTATTCAAAGGGTATAATTTCTTTTACATGTCTTTATAGAAATACCTTGCTGCTTGTAACAGAGAAAAATACAGAATTTGCAGTTTTAAAGAATATTTTGCTATTATTTCTTTTTTCTCTTCTCTTTCTTTCTTTCTTTTTTTTCTTTTTTTTTCTTTTTTTTTTTTTGCAGTCAGCACCAGCAATTAGAAAAGATTTTATTGAAAGCTTGATTAAACCAATTACTAAAATCATGCCCATATTTTAGGTATTATTAAAGATACCTAAACAAGGTTGGGTTCTGTGATTTCACCAAGTACATTCTTATCAGTTAATGCAGATTTAGAGAGGAAAAAAAAAGCATAATGTTACGCTGGGCTCATGGGATTCATTTGATCAACATGATTAAATTATTTCCTTACTCAGCTAGAAGGAAATTACTAGTAACCAGACATTATGTGTCTGTTAATTATGTGCAATAAGGTTCTCTGCTATCACACCAGCTCTTGCATTCATGTTCTGTGTGTTTTAAAGACGTTCTCCTTTTTAAAATGTAAATATTGAAAAGGGACAGCTATAATTTTCTTTCACTTATTCAATAAATATATAATGTGCCAAAAAGCACTTGTAAGAAGCAGCTGTTTGTCGTTGGGGTAATCATAGGCAAGTTTGTGGAGATGACATGCTAACATTTCATGTGCTTTGGGTCGCCCCCACCAGGATTTTTTTTTGTGTTGCAATAGTTCATTTGTTAAGTTGGATCATTTGTTATCGTAAGGAATGTGAAGGAGGGTTTGCCAGAAACCTGTAATGCTGCTTGAAATGGTTCATCTCCCTGATGCGAGGTCTGCTCACCTATATGYTGTCTTTGTGCCAGATCTACGTGCTGCTCTGATGCTGCCCAATCTAAGATTTCAAAAGGATTTTTTATAAAGGAAGAAACAACATATGGTACAAGAGCGGCCTTATTCTTTTTCTAATGAAATGATAGGCTTCTGTTTCATATTAAAGTGTTAATAGGTCTGAAATTAGGTCTCAAAAAGAGAATAGTGCTTTTAAAATTCTTAATATGATTCATTATCTGCAGTCAAAACCAGATGACATTTATTTTCATCCAAAAAAAAAAAAAAAAAAAAATCCTGGATTCGGGCTCTGATTTATTGAGCAGAAAGCTCTTTAGAATCAGAGCTTGGACTGAAGGCTGGAGGCTTTGTTTGAGTTTGAGAACCTTCATATGTTTATGAAATCTAAACAAATATTTCAAAGAAGGTGGTGTCGCATTTGAAGTAAGTGATCCTATTAGGCACTGGGATACGGCTGCTTTGTTGAAGGACTGGGCAGCATTTTATGTATGATAGTGCTGTGTACCGCTAATATACCGAGACATTACTTTCATCCGAAATGCCGATAGGACTGAACTTCTCTCATGCACTTTGGCTTTCAGTGTTAATAATGAATGATAAAGTTCAGAGGATAGAAGCTAAATGGATACTGTGCTTTAAAAGAATGAATTTTAACTAACAGCATGCCAAGCTATTGGGAAACAAGCAACAGACAGTACAGAGCTGTATTTATTGGATGTGGGTGGGAAGGGCTGTAGCAGGACATTTGTATGAGTTTCAGTGAAATAAAACACTAAAACCTTTGCCACAATAATTGAAAATAAATGTTAATTGGAAAGAAGAATGGTTCAATGACATTTCCTTGATAATGTGGATTTTCAGTGTATCCTTTTTTTGTCGCAGTTCTTTTCCATTGCATGGCTATCTCTTCTCATCCAGTTATATGATATTATTCTCTTAGTGAGTGTCTGCCAGAAAAGTAAGCATAAGACTAACGTTTTTTTGTACATCTTAGGCATTGCTAGTAGGCACACTARCAACTACCTCTTCTGGAAACTTCTATATCCGGATGATGCCTTCAGCCTTTCTTTACTGGATTATTATGAGTGATCAAGCCATAGTGATGTTGCTCTTGACTGAGGGAACTTTGCAGTGATCCAAATCCTGAATTACTGTATATCAACTTCAGTGTTACGATGTTAGTTCACATCAAGGGTGGCTCTGGCTCATTATGGTCATCAGGGCATGCAGTACATGGAAAATGGCAGTGAAGAGCAAAAATATCCTGAGTTTTCATGCAGCCTTTGCCAATGTCCTCCTGTGTGTCTCCCACCCTCTCCCTCCCATCTCTGGATGCCATAATTGCTTCCTTCAGAAGATGAGATACTTAGAGGTGGTATCAAACTTTGGAGACACAAGGCTTAGCCATGTTTAAGTAGCACCTGTGAGGAGCTGAGGAACAAACTTACCTATCGTTCTGTCAATGTCACAGAACAACTGCCCTCAGCACTTTCCGGAGGATATGGAAAGAATTATATAGTGAAGATCTAATCCCAAAATGATGTGCATGTATGTGGAGAGGTACGTCTGACATTCACATTAATACCAAATGAGTTCATCATGATTAATGTTATTACATTAAATATCAAAGGAATTAATAATGATTAGGCCATTATTTTAAAGGGTTACCAACATGACACCAGCTCACTTTTTAACAGCTATAGTCAGTTGGTTTTGGACTTTTTTCTCTCTGTACATTTCCAGTCCTAACCTATTTCTACCAAATATACGCTCTTGGAATTTCATCTTACTGAATTATGATTTTACAGCTGTGTTTCCTGCCAGGGCTAAATCCGAGTCCCTGTGAAGACATTAGGAGCCCCACTATTCAGTTCAGCGTCACGGAAAGCTGAGGCCTGATCCTTCATCTCCTGAAATGAAAGGCATCATTTCCATTGGCTTCAATGGGCTTCTATGTACACGCTAGGTCCCAGGGAAAAGCTAAGAGTGTATTGTTTCATTATTTGTTTTGATATTTAGCATAGAAGGGAGGTTTCTGTGTCATGTCGATACTTTTGTGGGAAAATAAATACAAAAGCAATTTAGACTAAGCAGTGAATAAGCCGTATGTGTGAAATGCTCCCAGAAAACCCCCTCCCTGCGAAAGCGATGAGTTCCACCAAGGTTTGAAAGACTCGACTAGCCAAGTAGCATGCTGCCAGCCTGGGTATTGGAATAAAGCAGAACTGGAATGGGGAAAAGGTTGCAAAGAACTTGCTATGAAAACCCACCTGAGTGCCTGGGGGAGAAAACAGTTGTGTGAAGTAAGCATGGGGGTCTGAAGGAGGGAACAGCCATGCCTCCCAAAAGGATTTGAACTCTTGGTGCCTTGCAACCTGTGCCTCAAACAGGGCAGATGCAGAGAGGGGATACCTGTTTTTTAACATTTTTAGTGAAAACTGACTTTTCTGTTTCTAGAGAGAATCTTTACTTGAAGAGCTCTCCATTATGTGCATTCTTCTCCTTTCCAAAAAAAATTATACCTTGGGAGGTTTTACATGTGCAGTACTGTTTTAAATAAAACTGACCTAACTGGGGGACGAGGCAGGCATAAGATGTAGTCTTTGTAAATAGGAAAAATGCCTCAACCAAATGATTGAGGACTATGTATTATATGGGAATGGCTGCCAACCCTTGTGTAATACACTGCTTCTTGATGCACAAATAGTATTGTATTCCATTCCACTCTTATAATGAAGGTAAAGAAGCCAAAAGTTCTTATAAATTATCTATTCGATAGAAACCTCTAAAACCGGCTAAATCTGTTTTGAACTACTAGTATTTCATATAAAGCATTCAAAATTGGCATATATTAAAATGTGTGATTTAAAAAGGGGAAAAAAGAAAATATTTTTCCATTTCTAATTTGAAGTTTTTGGATGGAAGGATAAAACTTTTAACATTCATCTGTTATTTTTATTTTTTTGTCTTTGCTGATTTATCACAGGCTTTAGCCAAGATTAAGCTTAAGTTGCTTCTTGCAACTCTCAGTTGCTGGAGATACTCATTTCAGCCCATGCATAGAGAAGTATATTAAGAATAACAGTTTGGCTGTAATTTTTTTCCTATTTTCTTTGTTTAGAATTTTTCCATGGTCTGTTTATGAAAGTTTTCCTTTGGGCTTTGGTTCTGTCRCAGAAGAAATGCAGAAAAATGGAGGATTAGACTGGTTTCTCCAAGCCCATCTCCTATAATGTTGCTCTTCCAGTAGGTCTTCCTGTTGTGTCCAAGGAGTATCAAACTCTTTAGTAATACATAGATATATGTGTGTGTGTGTGTGTGTGTGTGTGTGTGTGTATAATTAAGCAAGGTGTGGACCATTCTGTGGCATTGAGGCTCTTGGGCACAGATCTGCTCACTTGCATACTATTAAACACTTTTGCCTTCAAAATTAACTTGGTTGCATGGAGTCTGCCTATTGGGAATGGTCTGTGATCTGTGAAAATATGCAGATATATCCAGGGAACTGGCCGGGGGAGAGATGGATACGTTGAGCCAAAACCATGTGAGGGGTGGGTCTAACAACTGAGCAATATCAGCAGTGGAGTTCCTGGTCATAGAAATCTGAACCTAAAATTCAGGGTCAAACTCTCCTGTTCGTAATCCCCTACTTAAATCTACACTAAAGTCCAAGGGAAGACATCAGATTAAAGTGTGTATTTTAGTATAGTCTTCAAGAAGGATGATTTTCTCAAATCAATATATACCACCTTTAAAATCTGAGTCTAGCTGTATTTAGCCAGGTCCATATATTATGCATGAACTACTCTCTGAATTGGGCATTATTATCAACTATAATGACAATAAAATAGTTTACTATAGGCTCTTCCTTGTGGAATAATTTACATGCCTGAGAGATGTAGCTGGTCTTGTCAGTAGTGGTATGTTCTAATATCACTGTTTTTGTTATTTTGCAGTTGGATGTGATTTTCTCTGTCATAAAGTACCTGAAAATGTATATGAAAAACGAAAGATTTCTACCATCAGCCATGGGTGTTACGTAAGCGACATGCTGGCTAAGAAGAAAAGTGAAGTGTGTGAATGTATTGGGTAAGGGACTTTGAGATCCATTGATACGTTGTACAAAAACAAAGCATTAAGACTGCTAGGACTATTTTATAATTACTACAGTTTAAAATCAAAACATGAGGTGTATGCTTTAATCCTGGCTAGTCTGGGGTTTTTTTGTGGATTAGTTGGAGGAGTACCTGTTGATTCCTATCAGATATCAGGCAATCGCAGTACTGGGCTTGATGTGTGGAAGATGCTTCAGAAATATGTCTTGGTTGATTCCCATTGGGATGGTGGCATGAAGCTACAGGTTGGAGAAGGTGGGCGCAGCAGATATACCAAGGTGGTGAGAGAAAAAGGGTATGTCCAGGCTGGCAAGGTCAGGGAATTGCTTGACTAGCAAATATTAAGTGTTTGTTACCCAAATGGTTTTAAAGAACATGAGGGACAGGAGTACAAGTTGTACCGTTGGCTTCAGTGCTGTCCGAGTTCGTAGCTCCAGCGCAGGGCAAGGCTTGCGTGACAGAGAAGGGCTTAAACGCAGGGAAGTGACACCTAGGCTCCTTGTATCCATCACTGGACAGGAGACAGAAAGGAAACTACAGCCTTCATTGGCTTCACACGGGGGTTTGCCGGGCATCGGCGGGGTCTGGCCCGTGGTTCTCKCGCGCCCGAGCGGGACAGCTGGCATAGGCAGGCTCGCCTGTCCCCACGCGTTTCCTCCAGCAGGTCAGCGAGACTTATAGCAGTCCAAACTGGGAGAGTGTTACCTACTTAAACTGTTTTTCTGACTTAATAAGAATTTTTCATCTACAGCAAGCCATTTTAAAATATTGTCTATACACAAACAGTCATTCTGAATAATAGGCCTGCACACAGTAAATGTCAGCTCTTTAAATCACAGAGGACTTCGGAAGCAGAGTAGAGAATGCTTCATAACAGTTTAAACTTCAGCCTCCCATTTATTATGTATGTGTTTATAAATCTCGGCGGGCCACTCTTTTTTTTTCCTGCTGGGAAAGCCRGGGGAGCGGGGCGTTTGTCAGCGGGGCTGGGCGGCGTGCTGCGCGGGGCTCACTTCTTGGTGTGCTCACCCCATTCGCTTCCAAGGTCGGTAGCCAAGGCTGTGCCTGGAGGGGTGGGGGAAATATAAGATTGCCCCCAATCAGTAGCATATGGGACCCTTTCTTTCCAGGAAGAGAATACAGAGTGAAAAAAGTGGCGAGGGGTCAGCAGCACAGTGTTGTGCTGTGTTTTCGTTTTTAAGCTGAACATGAGGGATCACCACCTTCAGAGAAGGGCTTTGCATTTGTCACTCAGGGAGAGTGTAAGGGTATCTCGCACAGCAATGGCTTTGAAAAATTTCTTCAGTGTTGCCATCTGTCTTGGTTAGTATGAATACCTTAGCATTAAATGGAGAAAAGGAGAATTCATCAATAGTTAATAACTGACCTTAAGATAGGAATTCAAAGTTCACTACAATTAAACCCAAGTGTCAGCAGAACTCACAAGGGAGACTATCAATATATTTGACTATACCTACCCATAGATAGTGGATTTAAACTCTATAAGGGAGAGTACTGTGCATTATTCTTAATAAAAGCATATTGTTGTACTGTCTTATATCCCAGACAAAACACAGAAGTTCTGTGTTATGAATGATAGTGGGAGAAAACATGCTGAAGAGCAAATGTGATTCTGGATGGAATTTCATCACATGACTCTCTTGTAAACCAGATGTTTGTCAGATTCAGTGGGAGAATGTATCCATCTTGAAATTTTTAATAAGGTTATGTAAAGGATTAAAAGCAAACATTTACAATGTGCGGGATTTAAAGATAATTGTATTTCTCTTAAATTTGTTATTTGCCTGGTAGATCATTAAAATATTTACATAATCTGTCCATGGTGCAGTGCACCTCATGGATGGCTTCTTTCATTATGATGTTTGATGTACGCCCATAGCATCAGAAAAACAAAACATAAAAAGGCTGTTTCGCAGACATAAACAATACTTGTGATGTAAAAAACATGCTCTGTTATTATATATAAAAAAAAAAAACAGATAGACTTCAGCCAAACTGGGAGTTACGGGATGTGATTCTGACACTTGAAGGAGAGAATTACATTTGCCGATGGAAACCAGTGCCAGCCTCACCCCAGGGGGAACTCGCTCTCGTAGAAAGTAGATATGTTGCTACTGTCACTGCTGCAACAGCTTTTTCATTCAGTTTTTCTGCCCTTCTGAAGGAAGAAGAGGGAGAACAAAGATGAAAAAAGGGAAGAGAAAGGCGAAAGGGAAGCTTTGCTTTGCTTTGTAACCGGGGCTTCTTAAGAGGTTGTTCTGCATTTGCTAATTTGTTCATGCCAGCTTCCATGCGATGCCAGTGGGGCAATGTGGTGAGGCTATATCATTAACTCTCAAAAATATTTTCTCTACTGTCCTTTTCTGTTGGCAGACATTTCATAAGGGTACTTCATAGCAGGATGTATCGAGTGGACCACAGAGAGGCACACATAAAGGCTGCACTGATATAGTATTACATTACTCTTCAAAGAACTCTGATGAGCAAGCCTACATGAAGGATTTTTGAGGGTTTTACATGAAATAACATTAAAAGAACAGGGGGATTAGCTAATTGTAATCTTTGTTTTATTTTGGGAGATACTCAGAGATACCTCTTTGACTTGGTGTGTTTCTAATTCATGGTGATCAAGGCAGAAAAAGGTTAAAGCAGTAAGATATGTGAGTAACATTTCCTTTGACATAATCTCCCACATAGCTACAGGATATGCAAGTTTGRTTGGACTTGAGTTGTATTATTTTAATACACTAACCAGCTTGCCGGGAATTGTAACTAGAATCTATAGCACTTTAATCATTCCTAGTATCAACAAAATGTATTGAATACAAAACCTCCACTAAGTAAGAAGACAGTGTGAATKTTAAGACATAATGTACTAATCCCTGGAAGTAGGCTTTTGAATGCAGTGCTAAAATTCAACCACATTATTGACCATTTTTGGCCCAGGTGGATATTACAGATGAAAGATATTGCTGATGATCACCATTCTCAAGTTAACAATGTGTGAACAACCTTGGCTCTTATGAGCTGAGAGCTGCGTTGCTGTGGTCTGCTGACTCCCTGGCCTTCTAACTGGCTGTTCACCAGCATCAGCCCTTGGTGGGAAGGTTCAGTACCATCAGTTCAAAAATCAAGGAGACATAACTTACTTATAGTTAAGTATCCAAGAGATTATTAATTCCGAGCCCTTAACTATAATGTTTACTACAAAAGAGTAACTATCACAAAATTCTCAATGGAAGAAAGCAAAAGCTGTCTTTCAGGAGTCTGAGAACCCATAGAACATGGGTTGTTTTAGATTTTCTGCCTGGATCATAATAGATTTGGGAAGAGAATGTGTGTATAGGTGTGTGTGAGAGAGACAAAGATTAGAGTTAATGGAAAATTTTAAAAGTTTTGGATACTTCACCCAGGACTCCTCGGCAACTGTCTCCCTGATACCAGCTGGAGCTCCCCAATGATTGCAAAAGATCCTCCAAATATTTAGTGAGTAAATGGACACATGGAGATGGACACATTATTTTCTCTCTGCATTCATGTAGCTGGCACAATGGGGTAAGCCATCAATATTTTGGCTTCCACTTCCATTTGATAAATAACAACACTGTTGTCCTGTTGACAAAATACATCTCAAAAGCACAAAACATGACAGTTGCTGAGAAGTGTTTCTTGCATTGAATAATGCAACTCTGAATTCTTGAGATTGTCTTAGAGCATGTTACAAAGTTAAAAATGTCATCCAAGATCAAACCTTAGTGAGAAATGTATTGCTGAAGCCCAGAATCAAAGAGGTTAGGGGTAGGAGACCCCTCCTGGGATTCRGTGTCCAAATCTGCACCCACCTTTTCCTCCCACTGCCCCCTGACTGTGTTAGCTAATCTAATTTTAGAGATACAGCACAGGAAATGATAAACATGAAATAGCTGAATCTGACTTACTTTGAATGTCTGTGAAGTTTCATGTCTTTTAAGTTCTGAACAGATTTATTTCACTTGTATCAGTCAGTTTATGGCAGGTCTACATAAATCAGAAAACAGTTTTGGAGAAGGTCCTTTTGTTGCTGACTTGCCTATATCACAGACTCCAGTAGAATATCTGGTTACATGTGTATATGTGGAAGAGATTTGAGATTCAGCAGTCATCACGGAGTGTCACTTTTCTCACAGCTAAATACCCAGAGGAACTAGCTGAAAAGGTTAGCCATATCTATCAGGTTTTTTGGGTACAACAAAGGATCTTGTCCATTCAAACTAAATAAGGTGTAATCTCAGCTGCATGGGTCAAATATTCCAAGTTCATTTACCAAATCACTGGCCAAATGTCACAAGTTCCAGACAGACTTAGAATAGAGCAATGCAATCTATCAATACTTCAGCGTGTTGGAGGGAGAGCATCAGGGCTGGGAGTGTTATTTATTCAGTGAAGCACACACTAAATCGAACAGCATGCTTTGGATTGGGAGGGTGGGGGTCTACCACTCATCTTTACAGAGAGCTTTTGTGTTTCCATGTAGAGAGATTTTATACTCAAAAGAACTGTAACAAAAGCAGTTTATACTCACTTGCAGTTCAAGTGTATTATTTCTCATTGTTAGACTGCAAAATCTTAAGGAAAATAAGTTTTTGGTAATAATTTTCAGTTCAGATTGGACCTGTGTGGGCTTATAAGGTCATTCGCTTGACTGAGCAACCACGGACGTTGCACAGTGGGAAGTGGGCAGGACTAGTGCTTGACAGCTGTTCTTGGGAGTGATGGCCATATGCATCCCTTGCCACAGGACTGGTTTTCTGATTGCGATCATTCATTTGGGGAAATACTTGCCTGTGCTCTGAGGGATGATGCTGTAAATTCAGAAATAACGTGGAGCTGCRTTGGGTTTACAGGGGCGTAAGGGGGGCTCTGCTGGTGTCAGCGCAATAGCTCCTGCTGGCACAGGGTCAGTTGTCCCACTACTCCCTTCTCTTCCACCAAAGGGTAGCCACTATCAAGAAAAGGTGCAGAGCAGCGTCTTCCCCTCATCGACCAAATACTCTTGCGTTTGGATACTCCCAGTGAAGCTTTTGTTGTGGCCTTAGACGTGTTGCGTGTCAGTGGGCAAGGCTCACAGCCAGGTAATGTGCTGACGCACAGCACATTGTGTGCGYTCAGAAGAAAGGCATTTTTTTGCCTCGGTGCCTCTGTCTCCTTCTCTCTTTCTCCCATGGTCTGACTCATCCACTTATCTTGTAAGCTTTGTTATCACTGCAAATGCCTCTTATTGTGCTTAGATACTGTGCCTATCAGAATGATCTTGTTTGAGATATCTTCATTTCACAGATGAATATAACCAAGCACACAACAACCCTTAAAGACCTTTGCTAAGGTTGCAAAGTGAGGTAATGTGAGACTCATGATTGCCTGTACAAACTGAATTCAGCCTTCTTGCGCATATGTGTCAAGATACAATCTATAGTGATGTGTTCACTCATTATTTCTTCCACAAGCCACTTCCCTTAGCTGTCAGTCTGTTCTTCTAACTCTGTTGCTCTGTGTAGTTTCCTAGGTTTTTAAAATAGCAACCTGAAAGCACAAAAATGCTGTTGTACTGATATTCATATGAGCCACCAGTATCTATGGGAAGGTCTGGACCAGACTGCATAGCATTTTGAGGTGGTTTTTGATTTTTAGAGGACTAAAATCAGAATATATGAATCCTCCCTCTGAGGCTATTGCTACTAATGCAGGAGGTATTCAATCTATGAAGCARACAGGGTCTCATCAGGTAGCAATCCCATCACCAGGACAAGTCTTCATGCTCTGTAGAGCTCCAGCAGTTCCACTGAGTGGCCAAGTCAGTTCTTTACCTACTGTCTCCTATTCCTTGTATGCTTTCCCAAAATGCATGTTTCATTAGGCTTTAAGGGACTGAAACTACACTGAGGTTATATGATACCATGTTACTTTCATGCTAGACTGACAACCTGGGTACGTTTTGAGTTGGTTCTGGTAGCTGCTAAGTAGCAGGGCTGTTGTGAGAGAGGAGAGTTCGTTTGCAGCTACAGATAATTAACAAGCTGTTGACATGACGAAAATGTAAGCAGCCTACTCTATCTGCTGTTTACCAGATGTAGGGGTGACCTGTTGTTGTTAGGCAACTCACCRTTTCCTTCCACTTCCCATTCCCATTATCACGTTTTTATAGTTTTTCTTAATGAATGCTCCCYGATAACTTTGAAGTGCAGCATCACTAGCTGGGAAATTCATATCTTCCCTTCTGCTTTACCTACCTATGACTTCTGGATATTATCTCAGGCCAAGTCTTTGCCTCCTTCCCCTAATAAAAGGACTGGAGATTCAGTTTGAAAAGAGAGGACCGAATTACTCACGGAAGTCCTCAGACATGGCCAGACCTTTTCTTGTTCTTGACTCCATGCTGATATTACCCTAGAACCCATTTYCACCCAAAGAAACACTGAACAGCTSCATAACTGGCTATCTGACAGTCGAATTAGTGAGAGCTAGTTTGAATAGAGTTGTAGATTTAAGCTTGCAAGTCTGTCWGGCTTTACTAAGTCTTTATTTTCATTAGAGCATGAATGCGCGGCATCTATTGGTTCATAACTTTTATCCTCGCTTTTTTAATTTAAGCTAGTGTGTTATTCAGTAAATCCAACCTGATTGTACCTACTCTAGYAAAGGTGTCAAGCTGGTATGAAAATAAATGCCTGTATAATGGCAACTGACTCTTAAAAAAATCTTCAGTAAGTAACCAGCAGACGTGCTGCTGTTGCTATTTGTAAAGCTGTTGTCTTTCATCAACTTGTTTTTGCACTAGGTATTGAAAAGTCATTCAGAATTGTGTAAATATGTGAATATAATTGGCTTTCCAATTTCACAGCTTATCATAAGGAGAAAAGGAGAAGGGAGTAAAACTCTAGATATTTCAAAGACAATAAGTTCATTTGATGTAATGGTCTATGATTTTGTCTTTTGTTGTTTAACTCAGAATTGAAGAAACAGATGGYAAGATTTTCTAGGAAGCTTAAAACAAAAGCCAAACTAATACAAAACTGTTCGGCTATCAGACAGAGTAAATCCATTCTGTTGCCTCTCTCTCTTTTTTTTTTTCCCCCAATCACAACCCATCAAAAGAAAGGTTTAGCTTCATAAAAAGGTATTTACTAGGAAGCTTTTTGCAAAGAAGAAGGGCATGCTTTGTTAAACCAGATGCATTTTATTTTTCTTGGAAGCAAGATTTATGAAAGCAGTATGCTCATATTTCTCCATATACAGTAATTGGAACTCATTATGCTAATTGTATTTCCATTATCACTAATTAACAATCATAGTGACCTGGCCCACAGTCTAATTTGTCTTTAATCTGTTTTTGTATAGGGAGTTTTACCCTGTAATTTCAAGGTGATAATTCTATTCAGCACAACTTTATTGAATAGTGGAATGTAATACTTGTAATATTTAGGGCTGTTCCCATTCATATAGTTCAAAGGAAACAGGAACTGAATTTATTCCTGTCCATGCTGTTGCATTAGCGTATCCGACTCCCTTTTGCACTCTTTTTAACCTACCTGTGTTATACTTAACCTGTATTCAGGTTATCTAGAGCAGCTGGAGGTTGGTCAACATTTGCTGATGAGATTTGCGAGCTGTGAAAGAAAGCGTGTGTGTGTTTATTGGTTTATAAATCTGTGGGAATCTACTATTTTTCACATTGTGACACTTCACCTGCAGGAAAACAGGATTTTCCTTAAATGGTGGGTTTTTCATGTAGTATAAAACACGTCCTGTGTCTTGAGGGGAGGACAAAAACCCTTCTGAGCTTAGCATGAAGTGTTTTGCTTTTTTGTTTTTGCTTAAACAACAAGTAAATGCTTGTTTGCTTTTTCTCCAGGGTATGCTGGCATTCAGACCTTTTGGGTTCTTTTCCACGCAGTTTCAGYGTCGGGGAAAGGAGCAGTGCTGTGCCGTTGGGGTTTCGCGACTCCCTTTCCACTGCTCGTGCCGCGCTCTCAGTGACTTACGCTAGACAACCCCGATGTTTTCCTTTGGTGCTGCTCGCCTGCTGCCCTTTTCCTGCTGCTGATTCACYGGCTGGGCGTTGCTGCCGATGCCGGGTTGTTCCTATCCTTCTCACTGATTGATTGATACCAGTAATACTGTGCTGTGCAAACCCTCTCCCTTAAATCCCCGGCTTATTTCTTGGCTTCCTAGCCACACCAGGTGCCCCCGTTCAGTGAGGTGGGTACTAAGTTTATCAGATCAGCTTTATGACTGCATGCCCTTTGCACTGCCCCTGCTGTGCGGCGTCGGTGGGGACTTCTGAAGCTGGGAGTGACTCTCGTCTCGGCCATTGATCTATATCACCGCTTCCAGTCTCGCCCCTTCTGCACCAGGAGCAACCTGGGTCTGCAGGCAGAGTAAACTGATGTCAGCTGGTACCAAAATAGCTCGGCAATTTTACATCCTTTGTTTATTTGGCCCTGGATGGATAGAAATCCATATATACACTATTTATGCACACACACATACAGTATATACATACAGTGGAGGTATAATATATATATATACACACACACGTGGATATAAAAACATATATGRCTATACTTATACATACATACACACATACACATGTATACATACATACATACATATATATATTTTTCCCAACCCACTGCTTCCCATTTACTGTCCAAACATCTTCTCCTGTTGCTGCTCTCTCCCCATGGGGCCTTCATTTCCCTCAACATGCTACTTCACTGTGTTAGAAAGAGATGTATCACTTTACCATCACAAATCTTTGCAGCTCCTTCTCTTTGCTCTGCAATGTGGCGCCTTCCCGTATCCTGCCCTGCTTCTGCATGACCCTTCCTCCCTCCATGGGGAGATCTGCTAAAGCTCGCAGGGTCAGATCTGACTTCAGCTGCCTGGACAGCACAGCCTTTGCACAGTAAATACTCCTTCTTCACCATCACATAAATCACAGGGTACCACCTAATCAACAAAATAATCTTAATCAATGCTTTCACCGTCTGGCTTTCCCTAGCAAATAGAACTCCCTGTTGATGTTTCCCATCCTCCCTTCTGTTATACCAGATGGTGTGCRTTCCCGTCTTTTTATTATCCTTCCCTGACCACGACACTTCACTCAGTCCAGAGATCTTCATACTGCATCCCCTGAGTGTTCTCATCAGCAGCTCTGTCCTGCTCACTGCATCTTGATATTTCAAGCATCTTGCACTAATGACCCTCTTCTTTTTTTCCCCTCTTCACATTGATATTTTTCACAGCATTCATTCCCATAGGTTGATCAGCTGATATCTGGTAGCACATATGCTTTAACCATCAYATGTCCTAAGTGACCTCTGAGTCCATATAAATGTTGGCAGCATGTAGGCTGATTTTATCCTCCCCTTTTAGAGCCTCCTTCATGTGCTTTGTGAGGAAGTGTCCATGGATAAATTCTTCAGGATGAATTCAGAGTATAGTAACCTCTTTTTCTCCCCCCCCCTTTTTTTTTCCTAGAGAAGATTGCAGAAGTTGATCGGCTTCACATTATGTACAGTTACCTTGTTGCTGGCTAGGATGATATAATAATGTAAGCATCAGGTCAGAAGAACTGTATTTCCTAGATGTACAGCTTCGATTCATGCCTTCGTCCTTCTAAGGTGTTTATTCTGAGAAACACATTGCATATCTGTGCTATAAAAGGGAAAAAAAGAGGCAGGAGTTGTCAGGCAGAGGCCCTAGTAGAATATTGCACAAGTATTGCATAGGCTGTATGTTTTGTGGCATTTTATGTGATATTGAGGRTAAACAGCACAAGAAAGGCTCAGTCTGATGCTCAGCAAAGTCAGTAAGTTATCTCATTAAAGGTACCCAAATTCTATCCCCCTTATATCAAAGTAGGGGCATTTTGTGTTATCTCTGCTGTAATAAGCTCTCCAAAAATTTGATCTTTCCTAAAGAGCTGTGGCAGAACAGCACTCCRTGAATTTAAAACACATATATAATCTGTAATTCACAGCCTGAGTTCAATGGAGCAACTTTCCACCCATGCTGCACTCCCATGCCACCTGAGTAGATGAGACGAGCTTGGCCTCAGAGCCTCTGCAGCACCAGCAGTGAAACTCAACAGCAGCAAGTCCCAGGCTGAACAGTTCCACATTCAGCTCCGACAGCTTTTGCCTGAACCGCTTGGGTAGCGAAACTCCCTCTCCCCAGACTGCCCGGCTCCCGAGGCCGCAGTGCCCGTCTCCCTGAACACGTGCTYGCTTAATACAATTTGCAGCAAATGTAATAGACATGTGGAGAGGCTGAGTATCTAAATTGCAAAGACCACAAATCAGCCACTGGGTAGATAGAGGTGCTCAGCGAATGCCATTTTTCTGTAGTATCTGACAGAACTGGAAATCACAATGCAGGGAGATGTTATCACAGAGGGTTTTCAATTTGTTGTTTAGAAAGATGGGTCAGTAAGCATCCTCTTTATCCATAATGACTAAAGAATGTAAATAATCTTCTTGTAACCATTTTTCATGTAAATTTTTTATCTAGATGAGGTATATTGCCTTCCAGGTATTTTTCCCCACAAAGGCACATAAGGGTTTTTTTGATTTTTTTTTTTGTCCTCCTGTTAAAAGAAGCACTGCAGACTAATAGCTCTTTCATTCGTCATGGAGGTTGGTACAGCTAACGTTTTAAGTGGTACTGTCTGCCAGTAATACTTAATCTCGTTGTTGAAGACTGCAGTGCAGAGAATGTGTTTTCTTCATAAAGGTAGGCTGTAGGGAAAAGTCACGACCATGTAGTTGTTAAGCCAAAGCACAGATTGTAATGTAGTGTCAGAAGGGTCGTATGAGCTACTTACTCCAGGGGAAAGCCTAAACCTTGCCTTCTAATTTATTCTACTTCTTAACTGTTCAATAAAAATGTTTATCAACTCCAGTGGTTTGTATCACGCTCCCTCACATGAGTTGGAAAATACCGTTCCTCCTCTCTGTTCCTTCATTGCTCTTTTGGCTGGTAATGACAGAGGGCTTGGAATATATATTGCCATGCAATATAGGATTATATGTGAGGAGAAGAAAAAAAAGTGGGCTAAGTAACTCTGACTAGGATTTTATGAACAGGGGAGATCTTGCAAGCTAATGACTTATGTAGCGTACTCAAGAGGCTTCCCCAAAAGCTTTCTTGAAGTCCAGCACTTGTGATCTAATTTCAGATAAGTCCTTTATGACTTTGTTGAGGTGTCAATATGACTCTGCTCATCTATTGCATCTATTGCAACCTTTAAGCAGATGTCTTCCCTCTAAAGAAAAACAACAGTGCACCATATTCTGGTGCACTTTTGCCTTAATTTGGTGCCTTAATTTGTCTAATTTTTACTTCAAGACATTGAATCTTGTTAAGCCTTCATCAGCTAGATTGACAAGTCATCAATTATCAATTTTAATTCCCTTTGATAATAAGCACTTACAGGCTAATAAATTATCCATAACATTTTCTTTATTAAGCTAATAGATTCAGCACCTTCAGCCTCTCATTTCAAAGTATATTTTCCGTTCCTTTATTCTTTTGCCTGACTCCAAATTCTCTCCAGTTTTTCAGCCTCCTTCCAAAGTCTAAGTACAGGTATATCTGTCCAATAGTTCCTCCACCACAATGAAGGATGCAGTTACATGGCCTGCACCTGCCTGCAATATGTCTGCTTATTTAGCAACAGATCACGTTAACTTTCAACTTTTTCCAACAAATTCTTCCACAAGTGATTATTCACAATGACTTTGAAGTACTGATTTTGAGGACAGAATAACTTTTCCATTAATTCAGCTTTGTTTCTGGCTATATGACCTGCCATCTTATTATGCTGAGATGTGTGTTGTGTACTCGCAAGACAGAAGGATCACCAAGTAGATGAATTATGAATTATTGTATACTTATCCTTTGTGAGGATAATATGATAGATGAGGATAATAGGTGTTTGGTCTCTGAATAGGGAAGCAAAGGGAGATCTATTTGAGTATCTGTGAGGATACTTTAAAGCCTTAGGTTGGGATTAGTCCCAGTGAATAACAAATAAGAAAGACAGAAGCAGGGTGTGAAGTTGCCTCTTTGGATACYGGGTCATATGAAAAGTAGCAGTGAATTGTTAAATTGTTCTCAGTCTGTGCTTATGTCAGAGGCTGCAGATCTCAACACTCAAGGCAATCAGGCAAGCTCATGGAAAGACCTCCAGTTGTCCTGTTCTCTGGCAGGAAGACTGGAAAAAAATTCTGCAAGGGATAGCTAGACAACGCAGTAGTGTGCTGTTTTCCTGAAAACAAAGCATTAATCTTTACTGCAAATTTGGCCAAGTCTCTCATGTTCAAGGCTAAAAAGTTCTGCTCTTGATGATGTGGATGTCCAGTATTAATAACTCTGAGACCACAGTGGAGAACTTGGAAGAGGCTGCTAGGGGAAGGACAATCAAATGATAAATGAGCACCAGGTCATAGAAGCCTGCAATTGAACGTCACGGCTAGGGAAGTGGTATAAAGCAGGACGGTTGGGTTAAAGCTGATTTTTCCTGGGCGTGGGAAGGAGAGGCATTGGTAGGATAGCTTTGTAGAAATAGGAATGAATTTATTTATTTTAATTATTTCATTAATATTGTGGATTCCTTCATTTAATTATTACAGAGAGGCCCTGATGACAGGAAAAAAATATAACAGAATTGACTTTGTGAGGAACCTAAACTGCAATATAATTCTTCAAAGACAATAAAATAAAATTAAGTCAACTCTTCTGATACCAGAATACTTCAAACACAGTATATATTCAATTCTTTTTCCCTTATATGAAATGTGAACTCTAAAAAAGAAACCTCATTGCTAGGCTGTAAAATTATCTGTAAATCTGTTGCAGAAAGATTCAAACTCGACTGAGAAAGAATTATGGATGGTAGGAGAAAGAACATGCTAATCTAGATTTTCTTTTATTTTCTACTTTTTGGAAGAAAAGCTCCATTAATGTTGGGGTTTCTATTAATAAAAYGGTGAAACAAGATTTCATCAAGCAGGGTAGTTAAGCACAGAGCAGTTGGAAGGTACAAGGAAGAGTTTATAATTTTCCATGGCATGTATCTCAGATAGGGAATGCATGTCCACAAGCTCRTCTCTTAAAGTTTCACCAGAAATGTTTGCAGTTCAGTTAGTGTTTAATGGAAACAAGCTAAACATACTCCAGAAATAGGAGCATTGAAGGGAAAAATCCATTCAAAACAATATTGCCAAAATAGCCTAGGTTTATATAATAATAAAGCCAAGTGTCATTGTTCATTTCAAACGTGGATTTACCCACCATGGCTGAACCATGGGTCTGCAGGGTTTTGCAGCAGATCTCAGTGAGGAAAAAGCCACTGTATCTGTACACGTTGGGGGAACTGTACATTTAAATCCAAAGACCAGCAAGCTGCAGGACACCACTCTCACTCAGGGTAAAAGAAAGAAAGACCCATCTTATTATTTTAATCAGTAAGAATAAATAAAGAGCCAAGAGTGATTTACATCAAAAAAATTGGCCAAAAATAATCTTATATCCATCTTACAGGAATAGGTCATAAGAACAAGGAGTTATTTCTGCAAGGAACAGTGAATTTCTGCTTCCTTGGATACATGCTTTGTTCTGTTTTTTCTACCTTTAAACTATGGATAGCACAAATGTATTCCGAGTAGCTTGAAATTTCTGTAGAGGCATCAACTCAGTATCTTTTCAAAAGAGTGGACTTGTTCTGGGCTCCCTAATGTAAGAAAGAAAGACATGGACATACTGGAGTGAGTCCACCAAAGGGCCACAAAGATGGTTAATAGATTGGAGCATCTCTCATTTGAAGAGAGGCTGAGAGAGCTGCGACTCTTCAGCCTGGAGAAGAGAAGGTTCAGGGAGATCTTATCAACAGGTATAAGTATCTGATGGGGGGAGTAAAGAAGATGGAGAGAGACTCTTCTTGGTGCCTAGTAACAGGACAAAAGGTAATGGGCACAAACTGAAGTACAGGAAATTTTAATTAAATGTAAGAAAAAAAAAAAAACTTTGAAGATAGTTAAACACTGGAACAGGTTGCCCAGAGAGGTTGGCGAGTCTCTGTCCTTGGAGATATTCAGAACCCATCTAGACATGGCCATGGGCAACCTGCTTCTGAGTGATCCTGCTCTTAGCAGGGAATTGGGCTGGATGATCACCAGAGATCCCTGCCAACCTCAGCATTTCAGTGATTCTGTGGCAAGTTGTACTTTTATGGAGCCAGTAGGCATGATGACCGTGGCTACAATCCAGCCACTACCTGGTTCTGTTGCCTACCTCGGATGTACACCTCGGGACACTTGGGTCTACGCTAGGACTACTACTGCAGTGTGTTTGATGTCCGGTGAGAGAGAGAGAGGGAAATTATGATTCATCCTTTTTTGCTGAAGAGCCCAGYCACTTTGTGAAAAGGTCAGTGAATAAAGCAGCGGATACATCTTGCTGTGTAATACAGAGTCTTCATCTGGCTTTGTCTCTGTGCGTGCCCACAGGAGAGAGGAATTGCTTCACCTTTTACAACTGTACCCGAAGAGCCGTAAGAGCCTGAAGGAGAGAGGCCAGGGATAAACACCAYTCTAATAACTTCTCTGCACATTTATAAATAACTCTTAAGTCAGCAGGCTATCTAGAGGTGGAAGGGCAGTATACTGAATGAGGTGCTTCTATCTGTGCCAGCCATGGTGTATCAAAGAGAGAAATTAGGACTGAAACTATGAGCCAAACCAGTCAAGATTATCTGCTCTGTTTTGTGGAGCCTATGTCTCCCTCCAGAGTTTAAAGACAGAAGAGATGGTATTGGTGTTACATGTGTCGAGCAGAACGCGTGGACACTTCGAATGTGCTGTGCCAAATTCATGAGCATTTTACTATCTTCTTTGTGAGAATCCATAAAAAACCAGACCAACATTTTCTGAAAGATCTGAAAAAGTTATTAAAAAATGGAAATGCATGTTGTATGTGACTGAAAACTCTTCTCCTTTGAGTAAAGAGATTCTATCAAAGGGAACAAATGCATTGCAATGTAAGGCTATCGCATCTGCAAATGCAAGCTCCAAATACCTCTGAAGTTTGTTTCCCTTTGGTTTTAAGTTCTAGCTTAATGGATTTTTTTTTAAGGATGTAATAGGTTAGCACAGTTGCAGAGCAGAAGACAAGGAAACTAGAGATAAAACTGATTTATTGTGTAATGTTGACCAAGACTRTTGCATCTCTGCTTTACCCATTTCATCTTCTGCTATATTTGCTTATAGGCATCCATTATGAGAATGGATTACTACAATAAACAGAGATAATAAACTAAATTCTTAAAGTTGTATTCTGTCATCATTCATAAGTTTTCAAGTTTCGTAATAACTTTTGCTCTCTTACATTCATGTTCTACAAACCTCTAAATTGTGGTCGGTGAGAGAACCTACCTCTCTTTAAGTGGTCAAATTATTGTATGCAGCATGTGTTTAGCAATGTCAGTTCCTTTCTCTTTTTGATTTTTCATCACTACTATTTAAAGCTAACAAACTAAAAAGGAGAAACACTTTGAGGAAAGCTATCCAAACTAGAGCACTCCAGAATCCCAACCCATATTACTGACTAYGTGCTGAAAGTCACAGCAAGCATCACTCAGACCTTCCTGTTGCTGTAAGTTGAGGATAAATTAATTAAATGTGCAGCTTTTAACTRTGAGGTGGCAACAGAGTTCCAGTGATTTCCATTGCATAATATGGACGTACAGTCCGTTTCTTGATCACTGAAGAGCTTGCACGCTTGACTCTTCCTTAAGATCAGGTTACTGAAATTCTCTAATTGGATTGACCTTAAGATGATGTCTAGGTGACTTTTTTGAACTGGCTCACCAAAAGCACAGATATGACAGCAGTAGGAGAAGTAATGGGAAATGGACCCCTGTGTTGGGTGCCACAGCTGGAGAAGACATCACAGAGGTTTGAATGCAGAGATGCCCTCTCTGCCAGCCTAGAGTGCTTGGCGCAGACCAAATTGCAGCCTGGGGAAATAGTTTTCCAGGACTCTTGTGTACAAGTTTTTATGGTTGACAGACAGCTAGTTGTCTTTGATTGGGTTGTTCCTGGAAAATATTTTTCAGACTTTTGAATATCTGATTTATAGCCACTCACCCAAAAAACAGGGGGAGAGGGAGTACCTGTACTATAGGAGGCAGAACTGTTGTGAGAATGGCTTGTTGTTTGTGGTTCAAGGTATAATCATGATTGACTCCAGTGATTCTGCTCAGATAGTACAAAGCAGGTCTAAAATTGTTGGATTTGATTACAGCCTGTGAGTTCAGGGACTGTGGTTTTGTGTGTTTTTTTAGGAGATGAAACAGGATGGGATCCAGAGCTGGTTTGCTGGTAGGTACTGCAGCAAAGAAGTGCTGAGCAACAGCAAAAATGGTATAATGTGTAGCACAGGGAACCTACCCTGCGTACAACTGAAATCATSGGTCGAATGCTGTATTACCCCCAGACTGCATAAGAGACGTGTGGCCAGGCCGTTGCGACGGTGCAGCGGCRAGGCAGCGGTTGCTGTTGAGTTAATGCGAGAACAGCGGCCGTTGCACCAGAGACGCCGTGCCTCGGCTCGGCTGCGCCGGTGGGTGACGTGCCTCGGAGTGGGGCCAGCCGGGAGGGCTCCGGCTTCCCCCGTGACCTCTGCCTGTCGCGCGCGTCCTCCGAGGCCAGGCAGCTGCGAAGGGGCTGCGGCGGTCACCGGTGCTAGTTAGTTGTTTCAGCCATTCGGCAGTCCAGGGGACTGGCTTCTAAGTCATTCGTTTGTTGGTTTCCAGGAATAATTCGTGTAGGATTTTTTTCTCAGTTTCTCGTTGAAAATGTGATCTGCTCAGGTGCTGTTCTTTTTCAAGATGTGTTTTCCTCTATASCCATGAGGGCTATAAATGCCTTTAAAATAAAGAAACAAAAATGGAACCTTAGCTTGTCTTCCACAGTTTCTTGCTTCTAGAGATTGGAGTTTTAAGAAATACACCCAGGACCCTGAGTTTTATGATAAAATGATGATTCCTGAACTACTGTTAGAGAYTGACCTGTAGATCCAGTTGCATGTGCAGTAAGTTGTTACCATGAAACATCTTGTAAGTCTCCTAAGTCCCTTCGTTCTCCAAGGACTATGCCAGGAGCAAGACAGCTCGCTCTGAGAGCCTGTGCAGATAGGTTGCGTTTGAAACCTGGCAGTGTCGCCACTCCTCGCTTCAGGCTAAATCCAGTTCATTCCTCAGGCCACAGCTGTAAAGCGTGGTTTTATTTTTGTTCTTTTCAAGCCGTATTTTTAGTGCACCTTGTAATAAATCTTTGTGTTTTGGTTACGTGCAAGAAGACGGTGACTGGAGACAGAACACAGTGCTACCAAAATAAACTCGCTTACCGCACTATGGCCCTGCCACAAGCCCGGACTCCCTCCCCTCCTTGCCCAAATGTAATCTCATTTGAAGTGGTGCAGTGCGAAACGTGGGCGGAAGGGAAGAGTCCCGTCTCGAGGAAAAAAAAAACCTAAAAGCTAGCACAAATGTGCATGTTGGCAAAAAATGTGCAAAGGGCTGCCTAGCAATTTGTGAGGCTACTTGGACAGTTTGGGGAACCCTTTCTGAATTAACAAGAAGAAGAAGGCAGGACTTGGTCCTACCAGCTCTTGGCCATCGTTTCGTGAGGCTGAAGGTAGCAATTTGCTTTCATCAAAAATAAGTCATTTGGAGCCACCATAACCAAGATGTTGCCAAGCTGCAGGAATGAGTGAGTGCTAGAAAAAGCAGGGGCAGTCAGCGTGGGTGCTCAGCTTCTGCTCGCCAGCATGGTGGCACCCCAAGGTGCTGGGCAGCTGTAGCCACTTCCCCAGACAGAGCCATGTCCCAACTCRCACTCAGCGCCCGTGGGAGATCCTTAACACTTGATGGTAGTGTGCAAAAAAACCCAGATAATGTCACTGGTGCAAGGGTGTGAGCGGGCTTTATRGTAGGTTTTTTTGGACTTCTCTCCATGCATGAGAAATTTTTGCACGCSGTTGGTGGCGCCAGGCGTGGGAGCTTGGTTCTGCGCTGGCACACCCCTGCGCAGCGCCGCGGTCGGCACCAAAACTCATCGCTGAAATGGAAGCAGGTGAGGCGTGCGCCGAGCGAGCGTGCTTGCCACGAGTGCTGGGCAGCGCTGAGCTGTGCCGCCRCTTCTCCGGCGCGGTCAAGGCTTCCCAAAACGGGTCTTGGGCAGTTTTGCCRCTTTCAAGGCTTCTGTACGAGGCGGTAGTTGATTAATGCAAACTGTATGTTTGTAGAYCACCTGCGACTCAGGCTCTTCGGTGAAGAGGAGACTTCTCTGAAATTCAGAGTGTTTGGTTAGGGCTGTGTTTCCAAAAGCACTTGGTAGTCCCTGCAGAACCTGGCAGCTTTTGAAATCTAGTCTACAAAAGTGCAATTCAAAGTTTTAAGAAAAAAAAAAAAACAATTTTGGCATTTCCCTTTTGAAATTCTTTCTTGTATCAAATATATTTTGCTTAAATTTTTTTTTCAGTGAATTCGCTTCAGTCTATCAGTGCAAATTATCAGCTGAATGACCATCTTTAATCCTAAAATTGTAATTTGGCTAGTGTCTTTCCTGTGTTAACTTAATGTGATTTCCAATGTAAACCTTAGGTTTATGAAATTCTGTTCAATGATTTTTCATATTTCGAATTGGGTGGTGGAAAAGAGGGTGAGGCTAAGGAAAGATTTTTCCAATTTTTTTCTTGGGAGATGGAAAAGTTATAACAATATTTGGAAGTCTGGGATTTATTCTTTATTAGCTTTTTCCTAAATGGCAAGTGAGTGCATTTCTGCTTTCATCTGAGTTTTTACTACCCCTTGAAAAGCTGGATTTTATTTTCTCCCATACTATGTCYAGCAATTTTCTCTTTTCTGAAAGAATTAACTTCGCAGGAATTCCTAGAAATATATGTCTAGTTTGTAATCTCTAAATTAACCAGAATTTCTATTAAACTGTAAGTAAGGTACTTACTTTAGAAATATGTTTTCAAAGGAATCACTGAACTTCATGGCTCTATCAATACGTCCTTATCTCCTAATACTATACATGTTTAATATATATGTAAATAAGAGTTATTAGCAGAGATTGCATGTTTGGCTCTAACTGTGGGGATTACCCTGGGGATCCTTTAAACTCTTCTGTGTTTTATTCCACAAAAGAATGATATTTACCGAATTAAATTTAGTTTTATTTAAATTATCTTGATATGTACCTAAAAAGTGTCTATTTAAAGGAAAATGTGTATCTGATTTCAGAGACTCAGAATGGATACTATTGTACTTCTCTTCAGCCACAAGGGAATGAAACAGGCACATTTTATTCCAATATTACTTTAATTAYGTAAGAGCAAATATGGAAAGTGTGTAGTGTCCTGTAATTTGATGTGGACGTTTTCTAACCTTAGAAACAGACTGTGAAGAGCTATCTCTATGTATCAGTTCATGAGGCGAGCCGGGTGGATCCTCTTTGATTGTCATCTATTTCTGGTTTCCTGGCAGTATTTTTCCTTATGAAATCTGTAAGTTGTGTCATTTCTATTTCTTCATTTTTCTTTGAATCAGTGAAGATTTTTTTTTCATTAATGGTTATGAAATGTCACTTACATTCCTGGTATTTGTATTTCAGGAAGAATTTGTGTGTCATTTTTGCATGCTTGGCACATACAAAAAATGGAATTTATGAGTTCACTCTGCTTATGCTGTAACTGCATCCCTGGCTTTGCATTCACTAAAYGAACTTGAAGTGCATAAGTTACCTCATCTTAGGCACACTCCGCAAGGGGATGTGCAAGTCAAAAACTATGTAGGACTGTGTATGGAGAAGTGCTTTAGGATCTGTTTTGGACAGGCTGGTGCACAGGCTATTCTAGTATGGTGGTAAAGCACAACTAACTGCACAGTTTGCCTTTTGCATTATTCATGACTTCCCTTCCACAACTGACTGCGTGAAGGCCAGCTTTTCAAGGCTGGTTTCTTTAGAGGGATCTCTTGGACAAGCCTTGTCTGAAATTCTCTGCTGCTCGGGGCAATAGGAGTATTTCTCAAAACCTCAAGAAATTTGAAAAGCATGGGGTTATACAGGGGAGGGGAGTCTATTTTGGCAGTTGTTGTGGATTTTTTTGTTTAGTTTTAGTTTTAATAGTGGTTTGCTAGTATAGGTAGCTGAGGCAGAAAACATGCTCATGTTACGGGGAACGAGGATTGCAGATCTGCTGGTGAGGAATCTGTGAAAGGGCATGACGCAGGAAGGAGTCTGAACGGAGGTGCTCCCGGGCAGCTGAGCTGCGTGCTGCACAGATGTGCTGTAGCAACACCACATCTTTATTTAAAAGATAATCAAACTGAGCAAATAAAACACAGGAAATTCAGGCTTCCTCTGCACCATCCTTATGATCAGCCTGCAAAACACTCTGTGGCTTGGGGTCAGATCCTGCCAACCTACTGGCCAAGAGTGGCCAAAAGCAAGAGAGGAAGAGTATGAGAGCAAGGCAAGCACTTACATATGCTCAGAACGTTGCACARGAATTAGCCCCCGTGCTGGTGTCCTCAGTGGGGGACCTGCCTGCTCATTGCAGGGCAAAGTACGCACTAGGATCCATCACAAAATTAGGAATTGGGTTTGAGTGGTAGAGCTAAGCAACTTTGTTGGAGCAACACACCATTTGCAGCAGTRAAGCATAGTTGAATGCTGTGGGGATTTCTGTGTGTCCTGCAGAGTTTCCCCAGCATAGCGTGTTTCTTACCCGCACTTGATGAGTTTGTTCAAACTTTGATCTTTCCTTTGTCAAGGTCTACATTTCTGTTGCCTTAATGGAAAGGAGAAGCTGCAAACTGATGCATCTGTGTTTCTAGAGAGGCTTTTATGAAAAAAAGCGGTGCAAAAAAAAGGGGGGGAAAAAATTCAGAAGAAAAAAGATCAAAATGTATAAATAATGCAATGTCTGTATCTTGAAATTCTACTGACAACATAGCCTTTGTGAGAAGTTTTAGCTCTTTCCCTTGTCAAGTTTGCTAAAGTATAAGTTGGGCTGATTAGGTTCTCTTTCTTAGTTCAAGCTTTTGAGCGGGAATCTCAGCTAATATAAATGTCCCCCATCGGCCAGATTAGCTCTCAGTATCTAATCTAATTTGAATGTTTGAGTGGCTTGGATTCTTTCCCATCTTTATTATTTTTGTGTGTGTGAATTTTCATTTAAAATCTTTTTCTTTCAAATCTATTATCTTTGGGGACTTTTAGCATGTAAAAAAAATTTTATGCATAATTAGATGAAGGAAATTTTAAGAATTCAAAGTTTGTTTGGGAGTCGAAAAAGAAGCTACAGTTGAAAAGAAGAGTCATCATTGTAAAATATACTCCAGAGTGAAAATCTGCAAAAGAATCCCTAACTGTTGTTTAGGGAACATTGAAATATTTCATTTTTCTAGTTTTGAAACATTGTGAAATAAAGCAATTATAAAAAAATCCACACCAGTAGAATAATTATCGAATCAAAGTTGAAATGAAACAAACTGATAATCAATATTTTTTGCCATAAGGAAGTGGAAAGTTTTCGATGTTAGCTGAAGACATATTTTGGCATTAGTGAAACTACGGTAGGAAGTAGACTTTTTTGTGAAGCTTTACTTTAGAAAATTAGAAAGTGCTGTTGAAATTATAATGGAGTACTTTTTGGGGGTAGATTTTTCTCATGGAAAACTATTTTTCTATCATGTCCTACTGCAGCCCGGGAAGCCTGTGCATCGTTTGCGTGCCAACTTCCRTCACGGGCTGAATTCTTCTCTCCTTACCCCTGCCGACGTCAACGCCTCCATCAAGCAAACAGGTTTTGACCATTCATTTAGTGGCTAAACAAGAA
The DNA here is from genome assembly GCF_003343005.1 of Rhea americana. Taxonomy (NCBI): domain Eukaryota; kingdom Metazoa; phylum Chordata; class Aves; order Rheiformes; family Rheidae; genus Rhea; species Rhea americana. The sequence goes on along the minus strand of NW_028186397.1, from coordinate 277,809 downwards.
TTTCTAAGTATTTGGACACAGTAAGGCACAAGAAATGATGCCTTACTGCAAATGAAAGGGAGGTGTCCTCCCCAGCTATGTATGCCTGTCCACTCAGGTGCTGAGATGGGACACATGCCAATGAACCACTAATAGCATAATTTATCCCACTGTAGTGAGCCAGTGGGCCAAGACACAGCCAAGAACCCTGTAAAAACTAGCGCATTCATTTCCTTTTCTGTTTTACRGAAATGCAGACCTACTTATTTTTTCCAGTTACTGGTGTATCAAACCCATATAACTGGAGAAGATTGTGGCTTTCTTTGTGGATGGTGTGGAGTACCAGTGCCTGTGTGGATGTGCCTTTTCTGGTTTGGCATTACCAAATTAAGTGACAGTTTGTGAAATATTTACTCTATCTGCAGAGCAGATGGAGTGGAAATGCTCGTGTGAGTAAATATTTGCCATATATGGACTCCACAATCTGGCTGCATGCTTGCTTATACTCTATAATTTATGCTTTTTAAACAGCAATGAAGAAACCTCAAAAGATTCAGAGGTTCATTTGGTTTCTCATAAACACCCAAAAGCTTGGATGCTTTCCTCTGCCTCTTGAGTCTTTGCAATTCCAATAGGAAATTTGGTAAAAACACTTTTTGTAGCAACACATTTAAAGCTTTCAGTTCCRCTTCCATCTAGATACAGAAAATGCAAGATAACTGGTTGGTAGCTGGAGTCATTCATGTAGATTTTTAGACCCTAACACACAGCACAGTTCAGATTCAGATCAAGTGTGATGTTCAAGATAGATAGGGCAGTCTGAATTTTGCCTAAAAAAAAAAGAAAATAAAAAAAACCAGAACAGAATGAGTTTTTAAAATATRTAATTCTGATCAAGGACCTATGTAAGAGAAGTCAGATTTGGATGCCAGTTGCGTGTTATCCATAAACTCATTCACCATCTCTTCTATTAGTTAAAATTCCAAAAYGCATTCATCAAATAGAAGAGGAGAGAAAAATAGGGGAAAAATAGGGAAGTTTTATTAATTATACTTTTAAATTATTTTATTCTGAAGATTTATTAGAAGGAGAAGAAAACCCCCTAAAGTTCTGAAGGAATATTAACATAACATGCCTGTAACTCAAGCTGTGTTTAATGAGAGGTGCTGTTTTTTTCTGCCATGAGGGCTACAGTCCAATGAGTGATAGCTATGAAAGAGGTCACATACATATTCATCAAATTCGACATGCACATGTAAACTGGTTTTAATAGGCCATGACAGCAGAAGTTGTGTCAGGCAAATAGCTGCACATGTGCTCATTCCCTCGACTGGCATATTTAGCCATTATCACTCTGGTATCCATGGATGAAATATTAGCTTGTTAACTTAAGACCATCAGTTGTTGCTGATGCTTAGTGGCAACCAAAAAAGCACAGATTCCCTCTGCAACTTTATTATGTGCAGARCTAGAATTGAATTATTACAATTTCATTGTAATATTTCCATTTCCTTCCCTTATTTATTACAGAGGATATTTGCAAGTGATAAATTGGACTACAGTTATGATATAAATAAAGAGTCTATTGATTCAAAAATACTCCAAGGATTGGATCCTGCTATTCCCATGAATTTTTTGCACTGTGCCTCTGATTGTACATTCAGATTGGACAATGTTGCTACAGTATTAATTTTGCTGTGAGCGCAGAGCAGCACGTGTATTGACACGAAAGAATAACCCAGAGGAAAGTCTGGTGCTCCAGGATCCTCGGTGCAGCAGGGGGTAAACGGCGAGCACTCAGCCACATGGAAATCGGCACATCTACTGGGTTTCTCCCCCTTGTTTTGCCTATGGTGTGACAGTTTGGTTGATAGTTAACCTCCTTTTGCTGTTCTGTCTTAGAACTGGGGAAAAGGAACGCTAGACTTTCCTTTTTTCTTTCTTTTAGGGGAATAACACATTTCTACGGTAGGAAAAAAAGCAAAGAATAGCCACTCACATAGAAAAATAGGGGTACTTATGCAATAGCTTTATATTTTAAGAAGGAAAATACACTATATTGCAATATTGATTCCCCAGAAGATATTTTTGAAAGGCCACAGGCTTTGACTGATATGTGGGATGGGGCTGTGGTAGTGTGTTGGAGGAAGTGGTCTGGATCTACGCAGCAGCAGCAGAAGCACCTTTGTGTGATACAAGATTGATGCACTGCTTCACAGGCCTTATTTCTGTCCACACGTTAACAAACCTGAAGCAAAAGCTGGAACAAGGCAACAAACCTCAAAAAGAGTTAAAAGCTTGTAGCATTCCAATTATTTATGCTGAAGTGTGAATGCCTCGCTTTTCAGAAGTGATTCCCATGCATTTCTTGAAGAGCTTTTGCAAATACTGAGAGCTAGTGAAAGCAGATGTCAGGCTTGGCCAAGGTATGGTGTGTACTGGATTGTAATTTAAAAGCAATAAAACAAGTCAGCACTGAGGCCACTCTCCTCAGTACAGAAGGAAATATTTCCCTCTATAAACTAGTCCCTCCCCTTTCATGTCAGATCAGGAGAGTTAGCTGCCCAGGTCACTGGGACAAAATCTTTGCTGCACAAATAAGATGCAAAAGGCAGATTTTGAACTGTATTCTCTTGGCTCTTGACAGGGTGGGGGAAAGCTGTCATGAAGCTGGAAAGAGTTTTTTGATTTTCCTTCTGCACAAGGACAATAACTGTCCCCCCGGGGGACAGTAACACTGGTTGTGAATTCCTGGCACATGCTTTTGTTTCAGTTGCGGTCCCTCCTGCACACGGCCCATCCCCTGAAATGCTCTTCATGCCAGGTCTGGTATCAAGTTGGCCAAGGTAGCTTCATCCCATCCAAGAGTTATTCCCGTGCCTTGGGGAATATGCACACAGTGAACCACAACTGCAATAAATAACACCAAAGACTCAGCTCTGGAATCGAGGTTGGTGCTTATTTTAAGAGAGTACACCTCGTCTTCGCAATTTTGGATGCCCACACAGTTATGAACACCACGAGCAGTAGGGAAAATCTGTAGAATTAAACTCCTGAGACAGATAAATTCATCAGTTATTGTGTGCTCTCCATTAACCATGCCAAATGCAAGGAGAGCAAGATTTAAAGAGAAATACTAAGGAAAAGTACAGCATTTCATTTTTGAGGGACTAACTTGAAAATGATCTGTTCTTACAAAAGGTGGTAAATTTTGAGAGGGTTTTTCTGTGCCGTAATGTGTCTCTCAGTCTTCTGAATTTGGCACTATCTGCATCAGAAAGACAGGAGATCATCTGCTGCTGTCCAAAGGTTAGTCTTCTGATCATTTAGAAGTGAGGATGGCTTTATAGCCTGAAACTCTATGTCCTGGCCAAATTATTTCTTAGCATCAGGTGTTGCAACTTCAGGTAGTTTTGCTATCCAGATAAATAACCAGTGGTTCTTGGTGGTCTTCTTTATCTCCAAGCTGGAAGCTCCTCTTCACTGCAGAGTCAGAGTCACAGGGTCTTTGTGTGCAGGTCGCCAGAAGATGAGTGTTTTCGAGTCTGAAGCCTTTCAGTCAGCATCTTCCTAGGCAGTTGTGTAGGAAGAGTCTAGCAGAAGGGGTCATGAGTATGGCTCTTAGGTGCTGCTGTGCTATAATTTAAGAGCAGAGACATTGAGAGTTGACACAAGTTAATCTTTTACTGTTGCTCTATTTCATATTTGTTAATGCAGCAAGTCTGGTTTCAAGTATTTTGAAAGAAGACCTGAGGTTGCCCCAGTATCAACTATGTAAGGAGAAATCTATCCTATAAAAAGACTTTATCTTTTTATTAAAAAATGCTCTAAGTCGTGGGAAAATGTTCAAAATGAGGAATGATCTGATAAAAGGCATTAGAAGCTTGACTTTGGCTCATATGAACTTTTTCTGAAAGAGAAGGGATATGTTTATGTATTTCTTATCAAACAGCCCCCAGATTTATGTATATCAATCATTCCTGCAACGTGACATGTGAATTAGCAATATTATTTAATTTTGCATGACAGCAACAGGCAACATAATTTTTGATCTTATCTAGAAGGAGGGGATGGTTTCCAAAAGTGCTCAAAGAAGCTGGTTTCCAAAAGGCTCTGAGAAACTGGAGGACTGGATGCCCTTAATAACGGGGACTGCAGTTTTAAGTCCCTCTGGGTTTAACAGCACATTTTTTATGGAAGACAAAAGAAAACTAGTGCTCCTAAACCTCCTAGTCATATTGAGAAATCTGTCCTCTGAGCAGCTGCAGTCTTGTTGCAACACTTTGGTAACCTCAACTCAACTTTCTGTCTTGAATATACAGTAAGGACTACCTCTGCATTCACTCCAAAAGGCAAACGTATCCGAGCTTGCAGTTGAAACTCTTTATTTGGCAGGTTTTGTGTTTCTTCTCTGACAAGCTGTTCAGCCAATTTTGAYAATGAAATAAATGAAGCAAGTCAGTAATTGATATCTGTAAAGGTGCATATAATTAAATCTTAAGCTTAGTGCAACTGTTAAACTGTTCCCTCAGGTTTTGATATGATAACTCAGTCCTCCCTTGGTGATGTCCATGCAGCTTTGATGACTTTATTAGAGGGCATGAAGGATGAGAAATGAAGCAAAACCCGAGTGATAGAGCCTGAACTTTTGGCGCTGGGTGTGGTAGGAAATCAGAACATGTGCAGAAGTCAGTTTTGAATGAAGTGCCCTGCCAGCCTCCTTGTAGAAGAGGCTCTTGCATGGTAACAAGTGTTTTTCAACATATGTGAAGTAAAACTTACATGTCTAGTTCTTTCTCCTTTCTTCTGAACTGCTACTCCATTAATTTTTAGAAAAAAAAAACTTAATCCTGAAGTTTTGTTTTCGAAGGCCTTTCAGATGAGGTTGCTCCTCCGTAACCACCTGCAGCCCTCCTGGTTGCTGCGCGCCAGCCGCACTGCCCCGAGCAGCCGGCGCGGCGTTCCCCGAGGAGCACGCGCCACCAGGGCAACGTCGCCGCGGCTCGTCTTGCCGTTGCGCCCAGCGGACGAGTTTTGATCGCTTGTCCTTTCCGAGCCAGTGAAACGTCGGCATGTGCTTCAGTTCGTGAGGAGGATCTTCCGCTGCGGGGGCATGGGAAAGGTGGTGTCTTATCCCTCCCGCCTTGCCTTCGTGCCTGCGGGGTCCCCGTTGGCGGGTTGAAGACGYGCAGCGTGCGCGCCCTGTGAATTCACGCCTCCTCGGCCAAGGCACCTCGCGCAGAGCGCCCGCCCAGTCAAGAACGCGGGCCTTGCGCTCATCCTGCTCTGAAATGCTGTAAAAGAGAACAGGCTGCCTATCAACGTTGTTTGTCTAATAACGGAGCACGGGGACGCTATTGTAAACACTGTCCAAATGAGTTGTAGTAACCAGAATAAATGGTAGTTGCCGTTCCTGCACGCCGAGGCTGAGCCGAGGCCTTTCCAAACACAGYGCACGTGACTTTGATCCGTTCCAGAGCCCGGGTCTCTTAAAAGGCCCCCCCAAAACACCGCTAATTCCTGAGCGCGGTGGCGACGTGGGGGAAATAAATAAACCCTCCCCAACAGCGACGTTCCCGGCCATCAATGTTTGCTCGCCGAGACCGCGCCTCTGGCAGCCCTTTGGACACCGACGCCGCTCGGGAGAGAGCAAAGGAGCTTTCTGCGGAGGTGACGTTGAAGCCTTCACGCGCGTCGGGCCCTGGCCGAGACCCGCAGTTGTAAGATCAGCTTTCTCCGAAGCGGGCTGACAGAGCGGCCCTGGTAGCAGAGGTGACTCAGAGTTTAGTAAGTCTTAGGGAAAGTTTACTTGTCTCCTGCTGCTTTCTGTCCCACAAATTTGGCCTCCCTAATAAGCAGCACCGGCCGCAGACGGTAGGAATCCTTTTCAATCACTATTAGCAACACTTCATTTCTGTCATATTTGACCCCTGGCAAGCTGCAGCCCGGCGAAGAGCATTCCAGGCAGAAAGTAGCCAGACATCCAGGATTTACTCTGTGACAAATGGCATTTTTAAGGGCCCTTAAAAAACACTGAAACAAATTCACAGCATGACTCTGGAAAGCCCTTTAGCAGCCTCCAAAGGAGGCAAGGGAGGGTTTAGCGTAGCCCTTGCACGGTAGTGCCCCATCTTTACCTATTTCTTCCATATGGCTTCATGTTTCCCACAGGAAACAGTTGCTCCCCTTCAATTTCTTAAAAGCACGATAAGGTTATTTGTATGTTCCACTGAGAAGTTTCATAATTCAGTAATGTCTTTCTCTCACCCAGAGGTTTTCACTTCTAGGTCTTTCTGAGTAGTTCAGTATGAGGAACCCTATTTTTACAGGGAAAAAAGTGAGACGCAAGGTCATTATAGCCACCAAGCGAAGTTCTTGTCTATGCCTTAATTTTAAAAGAGATTTCTCAGTTCGTCAGGAAACKAAGGCATTATTAAAATCCTGTTGGGCCCAGAAAAGATTTGCCTTTTTTTTCTTGTTTCTTTTCTTGTGAAGCCAGCTGTGCATTTGAGACTATTCTGCAGACACCAGAATCCAGCTAATTCACTGTTGTAAGGGTCTAAAATGAGTGCAGCATGAGCCTGAGAGAGGCAATCAGCTGGAGAAAAAGCTGTTGTGAGGCTGAGTAGAAGCCAAATAAATTCCCAGGAGAAGGCCATGCTGCTCCTCCTTAGACACTTGCAGCTCAGTAGTTCTGAGGCAAATCCTGGTTGCTCAGTGAGATCAGCAGGATGAAGATGAAGCAGTGGCCTGGCAAATGTAATGAATACATTAAAAAGCTAGAAGATATAGCAAGCCGGAAAAGCAAGGATTTTGATGCCACATGCTCTTCCTAACTGTTTTTCCTTCTTTCTTTCATCTCTTTGGGCAGTGTTTGATGGAAAATGGCTTCCTTTGGCCACTGGGGTAGGACTATTCAGCAGTGATAGTGGGCAGAGCGGCCCCAAGCCACTAGCGTGCCTGGTGCTGAGCCGCGGTGTAGGGTTGGTGGCGCTGCCCCAACTGGTAGAACTGGATTGTTTGCCCTTTGGGGACACTCTTCTGCTCCTGGCTGGCGCTGGGGCATATTTTGGAGGATGTGTTGCAGTTGCACCCAGCCTGTACCCATAAGCCTGCTACGAGCCTCCTCGGGAGCTGGACTAAGGCCTGCCCTCTCTGTTTGGTGTATATTCATCCAGTGCATCCTGCTGATGGGCTTCAGGGAGCTGTGCAGTCTCTTAGTGCTGTGACTCCTGCAAGCAAGTTGGGGAGTGTGTTGGTGGCAGAGGATCCAAGGGAACGCGGTGGACCCACCACTGAGGTACCTTGCATTTAGGCCAGAAGAAAAGAATTTTCCTCCAACTTGCATGGTACTCCCATTGCACGGTGCTTGCTCACTCATGCTTTTGATGGTGCCACTCATGCTTTTGAAGAGTGAGTCTCACTGCAGGTCCTAGGCTTCTGTCTTCTGGCCAGCTCGTGTGTTTCTGCACGAATCTGTTGTTGGCACACTGAATTTCCCAGCCTTCTAGCCAGCATCCACATGTATGGAGAACAGCTTGGGTGCACTCAAGGTTAGCACAGACTGGCCAAGAGCTAGCTACCATTTCAACAGCATAAGGGAGTTTGCCAAAGAGCTGTATTAGGTAAATGAATATCTACAGGGTGCAAATGTTGTATTCTTCTGTCAAGAATACAATAGTAAATATATTTTAAAAGGCAGCACGAAATGGTTACCATTATGTTTGTGCACTTGCAATAAGTAGGTACCTAGAAGGGAGAGGTTAAAAAAAACAAACAAACAAACAGCAAGACTTGCTGCACATCTGTGTATATTTTGGGGCCTGAAAGAGAGTGTTCTCTAGAGTCTTTGATCCACAACTTGGCATTTTACTGGAGAAGGCTAAGCTAGACTGATCAAAAAAGAGCAGCACGAAGAGGGACCAATTACTGCTTGCATCATGCCATATAAGATTGTCTCCTAGACCTTGATATGCTCTGAGTTTACTGAAAATAGCCTGGGAAGGGCCAGCCCTCTCACTGGGATTGTAAGCATTAAATTGAAATTTTTTTTACGGCCATCAAAATCTCCCTTAAAAAGTACACGTAAAACATGTGAGTTTGGGGTTGTCTTCTCTATTATGCCCTCTGTCAAGGAATACAGAGCAAGTGAACTAGCACAGYGGAGCTGAAACCCCAGCAGGCACTGATGGAGCCTGTTGGTCATGCTGGAGTGGATCCAGTAACGTAGGCAGGCCYGGGGATTTTGGTTCAGGCCAAAATCAGGCATCTAGCACCATGTGCATAACCTGCTGCATCCCGCCMCTTTACACCCTGCTCTTACACCTCAGAAGTGGTAAGCCAAGAAACTCATTTAAGCACTGTGAGCTACATCCTGGCTGAGACACCCATTGTCCCAAGGCATTTTCCAGAGCTGATGTCCTTGGCGCGGTCCAGTCTTCTCGGCAGGATGGGAGCTCACTTACCGCATACCAGCAGTGCTGCCTTCAGCACAACGTGTAACTGTCCTCTGCGTGATCCCCATTGCAAAGCATGGGAGATACCTGCTCTTTTGGGGCTCAGGCAGCTCAATTCCACTCCCARGAAGGAAAGTTTTCCTTACTTCTTTTTGCTTTTCTCGCCTCCTTAATGCCCTTAATTAATCCTTTCCCTTTGCCAAAGTGCCTGGATTACTGAGTTTCCGCTGAGCCTGAAAGTACAAGATGCTTCTGAAATCCTGAGGCAATGTAATTAGTCAGATATATGGCGAGATGGAGTCCAGTTAAACTATCATCAGCCCCTTCTGGAAATCTACAGTGGAGCTGTGCTGATCTTACAACATGTCAGGCAGAACTCCCTGTATGAGCCGTTAAAAGCAGCAGGATCCTGCTGATTAGCAGAGGTAGGTCTTGTGCTTAATGTGTTGAACTGGGACTCGGGAGACAGAAGCCTGGTCCCTGCTTCCCTGCCGCAGCCTTGCTTCGCGCCCTTAGGGCTGCCACTTACTCTGTGTGCCTTAATTGCCAAGTTGCTGCGTGCCTGTGTTGCTGTGCAGAGCTGATTTCTTCAAGAGGGAAGAGGCCTGACACAACCGAGCCCTGCTCCTGATAGGTGCCTTCTAAATATAAAGTACCGCGATTAGCGTGGATGATTGGATGTTTGTCCTTGACTTTGCTTCCTAGGATAACCCGCAGCGTCGTAGCCTTCTGCGCTTCTTGACTTGCTGCTGCGTTAATGTTTATTCCCATGGCTTATTCCTTTCTTTTTTTTTTTTTTTTTTTTTTTTTTTTTGCATCATTCTGGTTTTGCTAAAATTCGCATCTTTAAATTTCCAATAATGGTCTGGTCCAGCCTGAGTTTGTATAAAGCTGAGTGGAGAAAGAATAAGACAGGCTAGTGTTAAAAGGAGGGGAAGCAGAGGTGACTCAAAGTTTAGAGAGTCGCAGAGAAAGTTTGCTGTCTCCCATTGCTCTCCCTTCCACAGAACTGGCCCATCGAAAGCCAACCCTGGCCAGCAGCGGTGGGAATCCTTTTCAATCACCATTAGCAACACTTTTATTTCCATCATACTTGACCACAGCAGGCTGCATCCCAGTGAAGAGCATTCCTTTCAGAGAGCCAGCAGACATTCAAGTGCAGCGGATTTACTGTGTGAAAACGGCATTTTTAGGGGCTTCTGAAAATGTTTAAGTGAATGCTCTTTTTCTTTTTTGTATTCTTTCTCACAGCTTGATTCTCTGCTTAGAAAACCCAGCTTGCTAAACAATTTTAGCCTTTCCTACAGAAGCTTAAAAATGAGGTTAATGTTTGAAATACAAGTGTCCTATCGCTCCTATGAAATTGCACGTTTCTTAAGGCTTGCAGGCTGGCAAAACTTAGGCTTGTAGCTGTTTTGTTGAGGGTTAATGAATCTGGGTTACTGATGCATATTTTTCAGTTGACAAAAGCATTCTGCAGAATCTTTTAGTTTTTATGAAACTCTGCAGTAACGTTTGCAAGGTTTCGTAGCTCTGACTAGCTCRACTGCATTCCATAGGACAGTCCTGTTGAAAAGAGCAAAAAAAAGAAAGATTTTTCTCAAATTGGTCCTATTCTTAAAACKGCCCATATCTCCTTAATCAGGAGACTCATTTCGGGTCAGAGAGAGAGAGACAGCAAAGTGACTTACTTCAGCTGAAAGCTTATTTATTGAAGAGAACAAATAGAAATAAAGTCAGGCTCCAYTGCAAATCACGGTTAAAATACAATCACAAGGAGATGGTTAAATCTCAGTCACAACGTGGTCGAGTGGTAGGATTTCCCTTTGCCCCCAGACCAGATGAAAGTGGCTCTGGTTTTGTTTTTCCCCCCGTACAGAAGAGCCTGGGCTCACGCCAGTGCTGCCTGGAATCAAAGGGAATCTCTCCATCTTCTGCAGTGAATTATGTGATGGGCAATTATGTGCAAATAACTGTAAAAATACAGGTTTTGTCAAGTTCCCGTAAAGTCCCTGTATATATTCGCAGACTTTTACTGTCTTCTTCCCTGAGGCCGGAGATTTCAGGAGCGGCTCGTGAACTTTGTGCCCCTGGGTTTTTTTCGCTCTCGGTTTCAGGGTCCCGCTGAGCAGAGGGAGCAGCATTGCCACGCACCACTTCCACGTGCCTTCTCCTGCAGCACCTCTCTTTGCATCCCAGGTTAATCCCACCTCAATAAAGTAATAGTCTGGTCATCAATGACAATCTTTTCCAGTTTCCAGAGAGAAATAAACACATTTAGGTGGTGTTTCACCCCAGCTACGGGATGAACCAGCTCCCAAAGAGCTTGTAGACCTCTGGGTGAGTCAGCCCCGAGCTAGGACGCCACGGGTAAGGTTAGACGCGGCAAGTCGAGGCCTGCRTGTCCCTGCTTGAAGGTGTCCACTTCAAATCTGAGTTTGTAAAACAGCACAGGCATGTCTGGCTTGGACCAGGGTGGAAGTGTCATGCAGACTTCCACCACAAGCACATGCAGCTGTTCTCGTGGACTTAGTGCAGCGATGCTTTGGGAATCAGGCATGCAACAGGAATATTGGGCTCTCTAGTTAATCCCAGATCCAACAGAGATAGGCTTGGCATCACACATACTACGTGATCACTGGCACGGCAGGGGTGTTTAGACAGAGGGGTTTGAGCAGTGTCTTCTTGAAAGACCTGTTAGAAATCAAAGCTAAAATGATGCCTCCAGGAAATTATGCTCCTCCACCTATGCAGTCTGTTCTTTCTTATACCAGCAATATAGGGAATATTTAATGAACTGGATCTTAAGTGAGTAAAGTGTGTTTCCCACTACAACTATGTGGTCTCCATTAAATGCAATACTGTATTTTTGATGGGCAAGCAAATTGCTTTCTTTTGTTTGTTTTGGTTTGTTTTGCTGACATTAGCCAGGAGCTTAGATTTTCAATTTCCTACAGTAAATTGTGCTTGTCCAGTTTTGAAGAGTACAAAATAAAGGTATATAAATGTCTGTGTCGAGAGTGGCAATGTAGAAGATGGAGTTCAATAGTGTAGGTAGTGCTGGTTTTAATCTAGACTGAGGTGAATACTTACCTTACTGTCACATATTTTGTTTTCAGAAATCACTGCCCTGCTAACAGTTCTCGTGCCCTTGTGAACTCCTTAATTATACTAACATAGAGTAAAAAGATATTTAGATTTTAATACTGCATTTAAATGATTGAGTCATTCAGGTGCTCCACAGACAGTAAGTTAGGACTTCCTTACAGATAGGCTGATTCAGATTTGAGGTGAGGTGTGCTCGATTAACATGGGTTCATCTTGGTTTTGCCAAATAAAAGTCTTCTTGTATTGATGATTTTTTTTCCAGCGTAATATCTCTATTTTTAGGATACAGGTGGGAAMGTGTTACTGAGAGCATGTCTACTATTTTGGCAACAACATCAGTAGCTGCTAGGTGCTGAGATGATTTGAAAGTTTAGCCAATGCAGTGTTCACAGCGATCAAACTRGAGATATTGCCGCTGTGTCAGCTGCCAAAGATACATAGTTAGAGCCTTCATACAAGGGGAATGAGGAAAATTCATAGTCCCATGACATTAAATAAAGAGAACAGCCAAAGTCCTTATTATATATTTCCTTTTTTTTTYCATTTCTCTTGTATACAATTTTCGCCTCCTTTACATCTCTCTGGGTCAGGAAGGTTTTAGTTTAAAAGGTTTTGTAGGTGTTTTAGTAACAAAAGCAGCTAAACTTGAAGTCTGTTCCACCCAACCAGCTCCTCCTGCTGTAGACAGCTTTTCTTTCCTTTGAAACCCTCCAAAACCACTCTGAGCTAAACGTTTCATTTTTTTAAAATGAATCATCAATCATAACCCTCCTGGAAAGGAGAAGAGGATACTTCTGAACAATAACTACAAAATTTCCTTGCRGTGTCTGTTACTCTTCCTGTAGCAAATGTTCTTTTTCTGCACCTACCTTTCCTTCTCCCCACATGTTGCTTCGTCCCCACGCTCCCTCGGCACAGGCTGCCCCCTCTCTCTTCCCACTTTTTGCATCTCATTCCCTGACTTTTATCCTTTCCATCCTGTTTCCACGGGCCTAGTCTGGTACCACTGGAATTAATGGACGTTTTGGCAATTTCTCCGTCTATAACAAAGCCGGATGCTGTCTGAGTGCTGCTGCACTTGGACCAATAGCAAGTGTATCAGGTTCCCCCTGAAACACCATCGCGCTGGTGCGCTACAGCAAAACCAGCGCTGCTTTTGTCAGGCTAGCCAGGATGTGCATCATTACTAAAGAAGCAGCCAGGCTGGATGGAAAATTAAATCAAACTCTAAGATCCCGAGATGAATTGGAGATTGGCTTCCTCCCAGCACTGTTGCTCGGGCTGAGATCTTTAGCAGACGTATGCCGCGGGAGGGATGAGGGAAGAGGGGAGAAGATGGAGGAGAAATTGTAAATACCCCAAGGCAAAAGCCTCACCATGCGTTTCTGTAGCGGTTTCTGGCTCCCTGGTAACCTCTTGATCTCCGCTAGTGAACAAATAYTCACTGTTCCCAATTTCTAGGGTTTTTTTTTTTCTTCTCTGCATAAAAGTATAAAAATCATCACTGTACTGATAGGATAGTCTGGCTTTTGAAACAGTCAGTGGTTAAAAAGTTGTTAGGGACATAGTTGTTATGAAACCTCTCCTTGAATTGGTGGCGCAGGCTTCCCTCTCAGTTCAAACAAGATTGTCCAAGTGAACCAGACAAGATAAAGCAGCTTGGATATTGAAAAAAAAAGAAAGAAAGAAAGAAACGGAGGTCAAATCACAAATCAGAGACTGGAAGAAATGTCTGTATTTTGTCCTGGATTCATCCCCTGCGAGCACTTAAGTGATGCATTAGGAGGCCAGTAAGCCTGAGCTTTCTCTTGTCCATGGAAACGAAGAGGTGTCTCCAAAGGGCAGCTCTGCTCAGCTAAAACCCCAGGCAGCCRGTCAGCATACTTTCTCTCTTTGTGGATGGTAAAGGAGGGAAATGGCAACTTGTTTTCTATTTTTGGCATTTCAAATGCCTAAGTTTGAACAGGATAAAATTGGTCCTTCGTGTATACAAAAACGACACAGTGCATACGAATGCGTGGGGATGCCAGTGAGAAAAAGGGTCATTAGATCCGATGATGCAGAGGAAGGACCAGCACAYGAAGGAGCCCCTTTTGCGGGGAAAAGCAAACGGAAGAATAAATGCTAGCCAGGAAGAGGTGAGTCGAAGTGCTGGGGGCCTGGCAGGGCAGCTTGGGGGGCGAAGTGGAGGAAACGTGAGACAAGCGTTCCTACGCTTGTGACAGTGTTTGGTGCACAGTGACGGCAGAAGAGGCACGAGGACATGTTGGAGGCTGAGAGGTAGGATTACATAAGAGGAGACAGCAGGGCGAGTGTACGGGGGGGGATATGGCAAATAAACTGTGTCCAGACACTGTTTCTGATAAACTCAACCTACTGGGGATTTTATGCTGAGAGGGCCTCATCAACTGCCGTTAGTAATTTGCAGCAAAACTAAACAAGCATCAGAATACCCTTTTCCATGTAAAAACAAGCATAAACATTTTAATACTTTCTCTCACATATATGTGTAGCACTGGCAGGGTGATAGCAATCCCTGAAAAGTGAGAGGATTTGTTTGCTAAGGGACATTGCTCTTCCATTTGTTTATTGCTTCATCCAATACCATCTGTGCTTCCCATGTCCCAAATGCTGTACCTTGTACCAAATTAAGAAGACCATCTATTGAAGAAAGGCTGTGTAAGGAGGTTTCCTGGAGTGGTGCATTGATGAAACTGCCCCTGTTCTGTTATTTGAAGCCTTATTTTGCCTGAAGAGAAGGGGGCAGGATGGATTTTCTGTTGAGCAACAGACAACTCCAGTGAATCCGTAATTTCCAAATGTCTGTTGATTGAATTTGTGTATTAATGGTTATAAGGATTTTCCTCCTTAGCTATAAATCACATTTTATGGTATTAATTCATGAGAAATGATTAAAGCATCCTAAATAGGTAAAGATTTACAGATTTAATATTAGCTGTTTGACTGGCATCTCCTCTTGATGTCCCAGTGCCAGAACACTGATTGGAGTGAGTTCATTTTTATAGAGTTATTCTTCATTAATAAGCTGTTTCTGACTCCATCAAACATGTGCAAAGGACACTGAGACAGTTATTTGTTCTGAATATGAGGGACTGTAGGTTAAATGTTTTCCTTTATTTCAGATTAGTTACAGTACTGTAATCTCTGTCTTAAGCAGCAACTCACTGCTGAGAGATGAGTGAAACAAGAAAGCAGTCAGGTGATATTCTTCACAACAATTTCTGAAAATTCAAGGAGACGTGAGGGAACAGAGACCTGGTAGATCAGTTCAGAAAATGTGTTCTTACGTAAGGCTCARCAGAGAAGAAACAAAATGCCGTGGGAAGCAGTGTGTGAGTTAGCAATAGCGTATTGGAGAGGGTAGGGGTGACACAAAGAGGATCAGAGGCATAGTAATCGGATCTGGGAAGGGTCTGGATGGCAAGGAGAACACAGTTGACTTCTGCTGGTATGAAATAGCAAGAGCTTTGTTGAATGACAAGTTGAATATTGGTCTCTCGTTTCCTAGATGTACATAACGTATATAAGCCTGAGTTGCTAAACATATTTCCACAGCAAAGAAAGCTCTGCTGGCATCTCAGCTTAATCCCTATTAAGAAGAAACATAACTTTAATGCAGTTATATCTCAGTATTTAATCAGACATTTCAGGCTAGCAATAAGCAGAAGCTTGGGGGTAGTTCCTCTTATTTTGATGTAACCATTTTTCTTTTCTGAAAGGCACCACACCCTTTGACCTTATCAGAATGAAACACTCTTTTGATGTCATATAAATCATATACTTCACACTGCTATTCAGTAAACAGTTAGATCTTGATACCATTCACTTCTCACATTGCCCAAACCTAGTTGATTATGCCCCTTAGGAATGAGGTAGGATCTTTTGTTACCTGTCATGATGGAAGATGGATTAAATCAGTAGTTTCCAAATTGTGAACCATAGATCACATAGAAGCTCTGCAAAGATGTAGCTGATGCCATGCATTTTGCATGCTTTGATTCAACTGTTAAATCACGTTCAAAGAAGTTCAGCATTCAGAAACACATCAGCTGCTATCAACTGGCAAAATTTGATAGGAGTTAGTGTAATCATGCAGCCTCACTCCATCTGAAGAACTGTCCTTTTTCCTAGGCTTTGTTCAAACTACTTTTCCATGGAAGCTGTCAGCAGTGTCGTTGCCACYGGAACAAATGGGAGGGAAACAGTCTTCATTATGATCTTTACTTAAGAGATATATACGGTATAAAAAGTTCTAGACATTGCTGGCTTTTTCTTCCAAAAAGTTGTTCTGAAAGTGAGTAATTACCACAGAAAAATAGAAGTTCGGTACTGAATTTGCATTTTAGAGGTGGTCCATGCACTGTGCCTGGAGGATCTTAAGAGAAAAAAGTCACATCAAATAAGAAGCCAATACTTAAATGTTATTGTCACAAATAGAGTTCTAGCTCTTTGACTCTATTCCAAAACTCTGATTCCATTCCAGAAAAATAAAGAACAAGTTTCAGAATTATTTTATTTTGCTTTGAAGGTTGTTCACATACACTAAATTAAAAGGACTCTCATATTCTGGTCAGAGAATTAGCTCAAAGAACACTTCAGTGCTATTTGCTTTTTAATTGAATTTTGTGTTCCAGAAATGTATATGGTTCTTGCTAATGATCGTAAGCATTGTCAGCCTCTCTGTTGCCATGCATACCGAAAGCCAGCATCTCAGCAACACTGCGAAGAAGCTTTATTTACCTAGCACAAAGGAGAACCATTTTTAAAGGCCAACGTTAGTCATGGACATTACAGCAAATCACAATAAATGCTTTTATTCTAGCCAAAGGACAGGTTTCTGTTTCTGAGAAAAAGGCTCCACTCAAAGCCAACGAAGCACAGAAGGGCTTCTCCAGCAGTGTGCCGATAAACCTCCTCCTGTATGAGAAGATCTGGATCTGACTGCACAGCACTGACTGTGTTTTATATATCTTGATGTCAATGAGGATTTTTCCATGATCTCGCAGGCCCTCATCAATAAACCTTTGAGAAAAGCCTTTTTCTTACCCCGCTTAGCGGTYGGCTTCACCTGATGCATGTGTGAGGCTAAGCAGTTGGTTGGACATTTCCTTCTCGAGCTGCTTCCTTCAGAGCGCTGAAGAGAACACCGCTCCCACGCCGCTAATAACAGCAATATAAATGCTTGAGTACAACAATTCTAACAACAGCTCCCGGGACATCTTCCTGGTGGTTTCCTTCTGATATGAGCTGTGGGTATTTATGTTAAGACCTGTAACTCCTTGAAAAATGGATCAATATCGCTGCACTCCGGATACATTTGGTTTTCTTTTTCCATTTCCTAGCCTGTTGTTTCTCATACTCCTAGGGAAATCTCATCCAGCCTAGCACCGATCTTTTCAGCTGCTGCCCATCCAGTCGAAGCAGGGCAGAAGTTGCCAGGATCTAGTGCTTCCTTGCTTTATTCCTGAGGGAATGTCCTTGCTTCTTCTTTCTTGAACGATTTCTTGATTTGTGTTTGTAACTCTCTCTCTCTCCCTGTTCCCTAAGATTGTGTTTGCTTGCAATTAGTGGAGCTTTTGAACAGATTTTAGCCACTGGTATATAGCTCAATAATCACCACTTTTCCACTCCTTTGCAGTCATTATTTTGTGATGGGCAAATGTATTTCCCAACATAATAATGTCCCTTGGCAGGTTTGATCTCATTCTCGTAATAAGAATGTTTACAGACAATGGACTCAATGCGCCAGTTTACACAGATTTTGATTTTGCTTATCTACAGCTAAAGGTCTTGGCCCCTGGTGYACAACCAAACCATGTGTAAAAAGGTATTCAGCTCTGAACAGATCACTAACATCTGTTGCTGCACATAACATTTACTCTTCAAACACCATCAACAACCACAAAAAACAGACAATTCAGAATGCAAAAGTAGAGAAATTCGGGCACTGAGAGAGAAAGCTTCAATTCCTCTTAATTGCCTGTTCCTTGGGTAGTTGTGGTCTCGCTCAAAGCAGGTGCCAAAGGATGGTAAACGAGAGAGAGACTGAAGCAGTCAGGAATGTTATTCCTGCCCCTGAACACAGTGACTATACTGTAGCTATGCTACGCTAGTTACCTATGACTGCCTAAAATGATCTTTGTGTGAGTGGTTAGATTAAACGCTTCAGAAATCTCTCCTGACCTGGATCGTTCTCTGTTTTTCTTTGTCCATGACTTTCTGATCTCAAGAGAGAAAACTGTCTGCAAGCTGTTGAACAACAGCTCACCACTTACTTATTCTGTAAGTGTGCCAGTGACTGCTGTCTAGCTACTACAGTTGCTTGCAGTGGGATGGGGAGCATGTTTTTTCTAAGGTGGGATAATAATTGCATCACAGAGGGATCCTGTTTCTAAGGACTAAAGCAAACAGATGTGATGTTTTAAGATATTATTTGCACGGACCTTTCCCTGCAGGAGAGTTGGCAGAACTGACTCTATGTCTGTACCTTAATCACTCCAGTCCTTAGTCTTACAGCCAAATGCAGACTGTTTGCACAAACCATCAGAAGTTTGGGTTAATGTGCTTGCTAGGAAGAAGGAGCAGGCACGTGCTTGATTTTGCCATCTGTAATAAGTGGCAATATCCTCTAGAAGAAGGTTAAGATGTACTGGTAATGTCTTCCGTGTGTACACTGAGATTTCCYGGAGCACCCTGAGATTTCCTACGTCTGTTTACTGTGTTGCATATTGGCAGGAATCAGGCTTTCAGATTACCTATGTAACTACCTTCTTTTTTTCCAGGGGTTGGAAAGAGGACAACAAATTTTCCAGTAATCTTGCCTGAGAGCTAAATTACAAGAGCACAGAAGGTCTCATGTGGTCAGAAAAGATTCATGTAGCTGGCTTGAAGAAAAGTGTGCACAAGGTTGTCTTTGTTTAGAAAGCTGTTTAGTTCCTACGCCTTGCTTCAGTTGCATCTTCATGAAGTTTTAGTGTTCAGAGATTTTAGGCCTTGTAGATATTGTTACTGGTATATGAAGTTGTATTTCCCTTTTAGTTCTTGCTTTAGCAGTTGTTTGCAGCACCATGTGTCTTCATGCTTGTGCTCTAACCTATGTAGTTGTAAACTATCTTAATTTTAGGACCTTTTTTGGTTGGATTGAGCAATGTCCCAGATCGTTGCTCTGTGGCTAGTGAGAATCATGCTGATTCATGGCTACTTCCGATGTCTACTAAGATGCAGAGACTACCCCTGAAAAAAATTAGCTCATAATCATCGTAATCATTCAAGTTCCCCTCAATAATCCGTGGATGTAGTTTTGAATCTCCTCTTCTTGGTGTTCCTGAGATATGAAATACGATCACAATTTTCCAACTGTCCTAAAGAATAGGAAGACTGAGCCAGCCCTGCTAAGTGCTTTTTTGCATTTGTCACTGAGATACATTTAGACAAATACATATTTCTGCTCCCCTCTATGTCAATCAGATCCATGGTATCTCCTGGATCATGAGCTGAATGAAGTATCTGTGCTTTACAGAGACTTTCAAAACGCTTAGACCCTAATGTGGAGCTTTATTAGAAAGCTTGTAAAGAACCCAGCTTCTAGATAAGTATGTTTTTTCTCTTGGTAGATGCAGACGGTCTTGACGTATTCACAGGCACTGCCCAAAGTGCCTGAAGTCTGATAGTGCCTGATAACCTCAGCAATCTGAATCAGACCCCTGTGTAGTCATGAATTCTTGATAATGTCACCAAAACCTCACATAGTCTCTTTACTGCTTTTCTCAGTCATAAGAATTCTCTCATCATCCACTGACTGCTCGCTCAGGCGTGTATTTGTTATGCTTCTCTGATATGTCTTGAAGTTACGCTGTTTTTTAAATACAGAAAAAATACTGTGGCAATGATAATGGCAATAACGTGAGAGACTGATGAAATAAAGTAAATTAAAGTTTAATGCCAGCAATGGAAGTTAGTTATGACATTTTGGTTATATTGTTCTGTCTTCTAGAGCTATAGTTCTGAGTCCTTGAGGAAGGAAAGGTTTATTGAATTTTGTTGTATAACGTTGTTGTTGTAAATGTACCTGCTGGTCTGGTGCTATTACGTTCCCCATCTCCTTGTCTGCTCTGAGTTTTCATTGACTCATAGATTTCACTGAAAGTTCACGGTCTTACATGGGCTAAGAGTCGGTTCCATTAAATTGAAATCTGGTCTCCTGTCCTTTCCAGGAGTCATGGTGGTGAACCTGCACCAAGATCTCCTGCGTGATTTGCGTCCCGTACCTGGTGTTACGCCTTAACATTCCTTGCAGTGAAAATGATGTTTRTCATAGGGTCCCAAGAACATTAATCGGCCCAGTCTTTCCAAGTGGTTTGTGCACCAAAGACTTCAGTTATGGCTCTGAAATGGCCTAGGCCATAATGCCGCGAGACGGGGTTATTTAACAGAAATTCTGAAGTGTTTGGCACGTTCTGTCTACCAGTGTGAGGCAGACAGGAGTGAAATGCAGCCCTGGAAAGAGGATTTTCATGCAGATGACTCACTGCAATCGAACACTTATGTAAATTTGTTATGTTACGGCTACAACTAATTAACTATATTTATTATAGATCCCGTAGAAGTCTAGAAATTGCAAAATTTAGGGGAAATAATTAAGTTAGACTTTCAAAAAAACGCCAGGCTGCTCAGTGGGGTTTTTTTTTAGAAAACATATAAAAAAATTTATTTGCCAAATACACTGAAATATACTAAAATGCAAATGTTGGTGTATTTCAAAATGGGAATTCAATAGTTGAATGCAAACTTTGTTTTCAAATACTGAGATGCTGAAAATGTCAAAGTGTCAGACTCTAGAAAGTAGGGTCTTGTGTGCACAATCTTTATTTAATCAAAGGCCTTGATATCTTTACATTAAAATTTCCTCAAAAAAGTGCATTTTTCCTCACACAGAAGTATGCCTAATTTACACACGTACRGTACAATTACTTACACACAAATAGACACACTTACAGTAAAGCTGCCAGGGTTAGTTCCATTCGTGACTATATATATGCATGTGCTATATATACACTATGTATAATGAATATATATTGATTTTTTTGTCACATGCATTACCAGTCCCTCAAAATTGTGCACGCCATTTGAGTGTACTTGCATAAAAATTGATATCACTAGCGACATAGCAATACCTCTTCTTTATCAGGAGGGCAGGATAAGGTTCAGTAATCAAACAAATTCCTGAGTGAAAATAATGTGATCTTAAATCCAGTGGCTGTATGCCGCAGGACGTGCATTCTTCGCACACTCGTATAGCTGTTTGTTGGTGGCACTACAAAATAAGCTAGAAAGGAGACGGACATATTCTGCCTTTATAGCAGAACCTACCGCAGGACCTTGACACTAGGAATATCCAAGAAGGGGAGCAGAACGGCTGGGTCAGTGATTAACCAACTAGAACGATCACTTGTGCGGGCGACGCTCTGGGGGACAGCGGTGATTCAGTTTGTGAAAAGGGCGAGGTGTCATTTCATTTTTTTTAGGGATGTAAGTTTGTAACTAATTTTTGTCTCTCCTTGCCAGTGTAACGGTTTGAATGTTAATTTAATTTTGCAGAATATCATTTATGTAAATGTAATTAGAAGGGAAACATGATCGGGAGATGCACAGCACCAAAGAAAATTTATTACTCCGAGGGGTATTGCTCTAATCATTCAACTGCAATATTGAGTTTCCCCAGATTTAATCTAAAAGCAATAAATTACCAAAGGCTAATGTCCTGCCCAAGAAAAAGCTGTCATGAACCCAAGTTTCTGTGGGGAAAAAATTCAACTTCATTTCAGCAACAGGCTCTCCTCGTTTACACATTCCTTTTATGATTCCAGTCAAGTCAAAGTAAAATGAATACAAATGTGAGAGCTCTGACACTTTCCCTGAATATGTATGCAGGGCTGTTGGTGATTGTAGCAAGGAGCAATCCCGAAYGCTGGGGCTCCGTTGTCTCCGGCAGAGTGGGGAATGCAGTCCCGTAAAGACGTGGTGATGCCTTCTTCTCCCCACCTTCGCRTGACCCCGTGATTTAAGGCAAGGCAAACTGGAGTCTAATTAATTCCCATGTCCATATGCCAGTCTATTGCTAACATACCAAAGTTTTTGTTCTTGCAACGATAAAATTAATTAGAAGGACTGATCTGATCCTTGTACCTGACTCAGTGACTCTGTGCTGTGTTCGCAACCTATCTACTCCGAGGAAACCACTTTCGGTGCGTGGAAGTTTCCCTATTGCCAGCGCAGGCCTGCACTTGCTGCGTGGACCCTTTTGGAAAGCAGAAYGAGCAAAAAAAGGGGAATCAAATAATAGCGTGTGGTTACTTCTTTATAAAGCCCAAGTGTGTGTTTCCTGGGGAACTGTGCTATGCAAGGAGCGTCCCTCCACTGGGCAAAACCTAAAATTAAAATTTGTCAGCAAATAAACAACAGYGAGGCAAACTAAGAATTGCGAAATGCTTGCCTAATGTGTATGCTAAAACGCCGTTAAGTGTTGGGGTTTTGTGGTGCAATTTAGAGTGAAGGCTGATGCCAACATTACACTTCTCTAAGAAGGGGAGTAATTAGTACAGGAAATAGGTTTCTCATGTTTTATTTAGCCAAATTCATCCCTGGTTTAACTCCACTGTAGCCTGAAATACATTTGTTCTTATTTCCTGATGTTCCTCTGCACGTTTCTTTAAAATGTGACCTTTGGTTCACTGTGGTTGTCTCTTATTTTCGGTAAGGGCCATCGTTCCTTTGCCGAATCGTTAGTATCAATTATGTTGTAAGCCCAGGTTTCTTGGCTCATGAGACGAAACCCATCAGATTTGCAACAAGTTTTTACAAAGTGCAAATTGGCAGGTTTACAGATTCCCACAGCTGTGCGTGGGACAAGGGGAGAAGCTCAGGGCTGCCGAATCAAGGGCCTGGGGGAAGAGAGCTATGGAAGTCCTGGAGAAAACGGCAAGCAGCAGCGAAAACCACCGTACCGGTGCGAAGTAGGGGAGGAGGGCCGCAACAGCGGAGTTGTGCACGTCCTTGTGGAGGCAGAATAATCCTAGGAGCGAGACTGAAAACAGCAGCTAGCAGTCGCGAGAAAGAGAGGAAGTGCCTGGGCTTGTCGGGACTTCGAAGAAGGCTGGTGGGGCTCCAAGCACATTACTAACCAGCAACGGTGGGGAAAAGGGAATCAAATTAGGATAAAAATTACTGAGTTCAAATCAGAGTCTTCCTCCTCCTCCCAGCCAAGCTCTGGAGGTGAGGTCCAAGAGCTGCTTGGGAGTGACTCTAGCCGAGAGCTGGGGAGGTGGGTGCTGGCGTCCTGCGCCATGGTGGCACTGGTGTGGTGGGATGCAGCTCCCTCCTCCTCCTCCTTTGCTTAGCTACGTTTTCTYAGACCTTGATATCATTTCAGCCAACACAAAGATAAACTACAATTATTCCTCTGTGCCTCCACTGTCCTCAAAAGAAGGGAGCAAGAAAGATAATTAAATAGGTTCATAACAGCAGAAATACTGGATCAGCTTCTGATCTATGGGACACTGGTGTAAAGCTGTTACATTTGTAATATGGCATTTAGAGGGACCCATGGGTGTTTAGGGAGGCAAAAATGTGTACAACAGAACAGAGGACAAACTGCCATGGGTGCATTTAATTAACAGCAAACATGTACAGTACTAGTCACCTCATCCTCAATCAAATATAAGTGCAGCCCAGATCAGGATGACCTGAAAAATAAGCTGCAGTCCTCTACTGTGTGATTGCATGGAGAATATCTCTCAGCTGAGGCTAGTTTCATGGCTTTTTGTGGGTAAATCAGTAGGGAATGACAAAACTGCAGAGCAGCATTGGAAAAAGACTTATCTTAGTGATCTATGGTGTACACATATCACAAGATGTAGCGTTAAGAGATCTGAGATACATTTTTTCATTTCACAAGATGTAATTGCTCCAGCTGCAACATAATGCTTAAGATTAAAAAAATTTTTTTTGCATAATGCATGAAGGGGAATCCTGCATCATAGAAAATGTATTCAGATCCAGCCGAAGACTACTGTTCTAAGATTCCCAAAGATACCTACACACATGAAGATTTTATTAGCCGAAGAGGTCTTCCAAGATCACTGTTATTTATTGCAGTTCCTGTGTTACTCATTCCAATGAGATCTATAATTATAAACTGGTAATTAAAAAGACTCCACTATGTAATTCCATAGGAATTCCATTGTGATCTGACATTAATTAACAAAGAATTGTGAATTATGATACAGCTTTAAAAAGATACCAGTCTCTGAATTCCTGCTATCAGTTACAATGAACCAGTAGAAAGAATTTCACTTTTGTGAGCTGGAACCTTGTTCCAGATTGAGCAGTACTGCACCGTGCGACATGTGCGTTCCCATGCTGCAACAACTGCATGGATAGGCAAGGTTGGACCTATGCAGAATCCCAGATGATTTCCATCCTCGGCTTTCTTGTAAGCGGCATCTGTCTCTCAGGGTTTCAACCTTCTGTCATGCCAACAAGCATGCACACTTTAACGCTTGGATTTTATCTGACTTGTTATGTAAATTGTACTGTTGTGATGCATCGCTTGCATGCCTGACACTAGCTCTCTCTGGCTTTAATGTATATTCTCAGTAATGAGAGCAGATCAGAAAAAAGAGCAACACAGTTACTGTCTCCAGGGAGAAACTCTGTGGGATGGAAGAGACCTGGTGCCAGGTTAAGGGTATGAACTGTCACAATTCTGGCATTATTTGGCCATCTGTGTTCAAGATCTGCTGTCTAATAGAATTTTGTATACCCCCAAAGTCTGACGGGTAGACTGCCACTTAGAGATATGTGGGTAATAAAATGCCTGCTACATGGGGATAATCAATAATAAACCTCTCTCTTTGCTTTTTTTCTTCCTTCCTTTATTTATTTATTTATTTGGACCACTCAGCCCACCATTACTGGCAAAAGCACGTAGGGAACATGAGATGTAAAACGAGAGAGCAGATTCTTTTTGCATTGATAAACCGTGAGGTAAGTTTTCAAAGCCTTGCCCTGAAGATTAATTTCCACCATCTCCATTACGCTTAATGAAAATCCCGTCTGCATTTCTGAGCATGTTCCTTACTCGCCTCTCCACAGCTTCTCCCTCAGACCTGCTGTTGTTGCTCTGAGCAAGCATCCTAGACCTCCCCCCTGAAAATGTGACCAGCATCAGTGATTGACCTCACTTACGTGTAAGGGGAAGCACATCCCAACATCTGCTTGGCGATTTCCTGCCTCTCCTCTTTTTGGGGAGGCCTGAGCCATGGGAAGCCAGCAGAGCTGTTGAGTTTGGGGGCTTGCTCCGTGCCTTTGCGTAAGGCCAGCTTGGCTCTTCTCTGCCCATTTCCCAGAAGGCAGCATAAGGACCATGTGCATCCTTCAAACTGCAGTGAAGCCACCTCATGTCACCGTCAGCTCAGAGCCAACAGCCTCCAATTTCTCCTATGGGGACTTATGGGAGAAAAGTGATGTTGGGGAGAAAGGGGATAAAATGCAGGGGGATGCTGGCTGCTGGGGAGCGCCAAAATACCTACTGACCTGTGAGGAGGGAGAGGAAAGTGTCTCCTATTGATGAAGAATACGAAGAAATCCTCTTCCATTTGTAGGAGGGAAGAGTGACCTTTTCAGGAACCCCGTTAGACACCTCCACAGCCAGCGTTCAAAATGAAGTGACACCRGTGTGAGCACAAAATAGTGCAGGGAAGTAATAAAGTGGCCTGTTTTGTCGGCTGAACTTCCCAGCACAGTCAGCTGACTGAAGCAAATACATACCAAGTAGCAAGTTGTGCTTCTCATGACCTTTATAAATGTGATAACATGCAGCTGAACCAAACTGAAAGGTTTATCTGGTTGTTGTCGGGGTCAAATGCTTCCTCCCCCCCGCCCCGGGAAAGGACTGCCTTTGGTGGTATCTGAGCTCGCCAATCATTCCTTCAGTGAGAAASTCCATTTTTGGGCCTGCTTCTGGCTGCTCATGCAAATGCACTTTCTTTGCAATCCCCACTCTTTCTCAAAGCCAGTATAGCTGTGTAACTATAGCCTTGTACAGCATTTATCCCCTGCTGTAATTTTCTGTTGTGCTTACAATAGCTTCCAGCACTGATCTGTTGGAAYTATCCTGTTATTTAAACTCAAATCTGCAGTCCACCAACAGTCTTGACCAAGAGATAAGACCTGCTCTGTTGCTTGCCTCCACATTAGTGTAAATGTACCCATTCTCCTATAAAAGAGATAAGATTTCATCTGGGAAACTCCCAGGAAACTCTCATCCTCCTACATTGCATCTAACTTGTTATCAGGGCTTTGCTAGTTCGCTGGAGATGCGTCACAGAGAGCAAGGAACGAAAGGCGGTGTTTGGAAATGTGAGCTCCCTAGATCAGACCACTGGTAAATCAGCCTAGACCTCCTGGACCCAAAGAGTGTATGTGAACTGGACTGGCTGCTTTTCCTTGTAACTATTCCTAGGAGGAGTTAAGTTTTTCTAGATCACATTTCCAATGCTCCTATGCTCTTTTGGTTCTCTGCCTGAATAAGATTTAGTGGAATTTGGAGAGCAGCTAAACGCTAAAGATTTAAGAGATCCAGCGTCAAAGCAGGGCTCGTAGTAACCAACATCCTGTCAGGAAATCCTAATGTTCTATATTTAGCCTACTATTAAAATTATGTTTKGTTATTACTGCCTACCTTCAGCTCAGAAGTTTGGTTTCTGTAAGATTATAGAACAAGGCCAGCTCAGTGAAGTCTACAAAATTTATCTCACTGCTTTCTTTTTAGCTCGCTGTTGATCTGATGGCAGCTGAAAGGGCACATAAGAAAGATAGGTATTATATTTCAAGGGGAAAGTTATAAAACTCTAAACTGCATCCAAAGGATATTTTACTCCTAATAATGAGAACTGGATGAACAGCTTTTAAAAAAATATGAACCTGCCCCAACTACATTGGTTCAGAACTAACTGATCTAATGCAGTTTTCCAAGGAATAATTGATATTATATAATCATAACTGGCAGTTTATGTCATGAAAGTGACACTTGACACTTTCCTGCTAACCAGTTTAACATCATCAATTAAAACATCACTTGTGTAATGACATTTTAGTAACCAGTTTAACATCATAAATTATGACATCACCTTCTTTTATGGCATCAGGGTTGAAGAAAAGGCTCTGCATAAAAAAAAAGAAAAAGGGAAAAAAGGAGGAAACCTTAACATTTCCCCTCATTTTGTGCTAACAAAAGATAAGTATGTTTATAGCCTTGTGGTCACTACCCTCATTAGGGAGGATGTGAGAGTCGAAAAGCTACAAACAAGTGTGAAATAAACAGTTCAGAAGAATGTGCTTCAGGTCCGCAGAGGCAACCTCGCAGCAGACAGTAGTGTCCTTTGTGTAACACCAATGGAAATCATCCAGAAATGGGAAAGAAAGTGTGGGTGTGCTCGTGGAACCTGCTGAACTCAATTATAGTGCAGTAATATTTACCGAGACGTGGTGTGAAAGTTCAAGATCACGTCATTGCCCACCACTGGGTGTTCTTTTTCTTCATGGTCAATGGCTTTAAAGTAATACTTCCTATATTATTCATGGAATGGTCAAATTTGGATGCTAGAGTCTGGCATTTTATGTGTCAGGCTATTGTTGGCACTGGATTTCATTATGACTACTTGTGATTTGAGTCCTGAGTTGGCAAATGGCTCCGTTTAGTTGTACCTAACTAGTCTTCTGGAGCCAGACATGGGCCAGATACAAGTTAAGCTCAGGGGATGCTCAGTTAAACAAAGGTCTGTGCAAACGGGTGTCTTTGTAGGACTAACTACATGCAGCATCAGTTTCTCTCTCTTCCCATCAAGGTCAATAAAAGTGTTATCAGTGATGTTAGCTGCAAGCAGCTCAAGTCATGGTCAAGCGTTTTCAAAATTCTTCCTGCAGATTTTTCTCTTGAAAGTGAATTATTACCTTATTAAGCTGTGCTTCTCTCCAGTGAGCCTCTATCCTGAGATAATGCCCAGTGTGTCTTGAAGCTCTTATGCAGAAACTGAACCTTTCATATGCAGATGGTCCCTGTGAAACCATGTGCTTATCCCATGGCTGGCCTTCACTTCAGGTCTTTGGTTTACAAAATGGGGAAAGGGGAGATAATCCTAGATAGGAAGTCAAGTTCATATTTTAAAAACTGAACAACTGTTGTATATTGACTGGGGCATAAGCATTTCCCTGAGTAATATGCAGAATAATTTCCCTGACTAATTCACAGGTTGTAAATCAAGGGTATGACAAATGGGTGCAGCATGCCATCTGGGGAGCTGGTCTGTCCTTGATCAAGTGCCTAGTGCTCAAGAGGTATCCAAGTGCGGATGCCAAGGTAATAAGTTGGTAGGTATGATAACACTTCCTAAATTACAGACAAAATTTTAAGCAAATCCATGTAAATTGTCAGTGCATATCTTAGTGGTCTCCTGCGGATGCTGTGATTTACCTACTCTCTTTTCTCAACATTTTTTCAAAAGTTTTTTTTCCCCCATGAATATTTATGTCGATGCCTCATTTGCTGACTGAATTTCCACTCTGCTGGAATTATGCTTCCCCATAGTGCACCCAGGAAAGGTGAGCCGTTAGAGGTGAGGGAAAGAGATTCCATGACCTTTAGGAAATAGCAAGTGGCACTAGATAAAACCTGTTCTGTGAGGGGTTACTTATGGATTGGCTGGACATAATTACCAAAAAATTATTATCTCTCTGAAACAATTAACTTTTGGTAGATCAGACTTCCAAATCTCCAGAAGCTCTGAACTTTTGCAAATTGGCTTTGCCCATTGCCACTCGTAGGCAGTGAGTAATTCTTACAATAGGCGCAAGTGATAGATACCGCATATTTCTAGTTATGGGTATGGACTTATTTACAGCTGGCATTTTTTTAAAGTGAGTTGTAAATGTTAAGGTGCTAGATTCAATGCTTATGAATGTGTTTCCTTGGCGATAAAGCTTTCACTAAGCACGTTATCTATCTATGCTATCTTATATGCAGACAAGAAATGATTCACACTGTATGTTATCGGTCTTGTGCTTTAAAATTGAATCCTCTATTGACTTATGGCTGAGAAACATAGAAATCAAATCCACAGCTGGTTCTTCTTAGAAGTGAAGTTTTGGCAAAAGCAATGAAGACTTTAATGCATTACAAAAGTGCATTTTTAAAAGTTGTTTCACTTCCTTTTTTTCTCTCCACAAAACTCTCTAAAGTTTGGAGTGCTCTTGCATTTCTTCTTCCAGTTTCAGCAGAACGTAGCTTGCTTTAGCATGCCCCACTACTGCCTATTAAATGCAAATATGTTAGTTCATGGGAGTATACAGATTAAATAAAGGAATATGTAGAATGAAAATTTCTCTGGCACAAACTAACAATTTAGCTAATGAGGAAACAGTTGTGTTCARAAGTCTCTTCAGTGGAGCAATGGAAATGGACTTGGAAAAGGTGGAGTAGGACAGAGAGACTGGGCCAAACCGTTTTGCCCTGACAAATAATTTCAYTGAGGTTAGAAAACTGCTGGCCCTGTTGAAGTCAATGGGAGTTTTACCATTCTTTCCACTTACCCTACATTTGTAAGTAAAATATAGAAACGTTGGCCTGTTGGATATCTGTGGGTTGTTACTCAGTTCRTTTCTGCTTTACTCTAGCCTTGTATAAAAGGCTTTTCGTCAGCTCTAGCACTCAGGAGCTATACAGTTGTTATGACCCAGAAGAACTGGAAGATGCAAAAGCTGTGAGGTGGCAGGAGCTCTGAGCGAGACACTGCTTATCAGGAAAGCCAGATCCCAGCACACATTACGCTTCTCAGGTTCTGAAACTATAGATCGTACAGTGTTACAGGCTTTGAGTGATCTGAGTTCAAAATTACCCACTGTTTACATAGGCAATCGCTGGAAAAGACAGGAATGGACCTGACTTATCCCAAGTTGTACTAGCTGTTTCAGGGACTGGCTTTTCTTCCCTTCCTCTTTGCACCACCATGAGTCCTGCAAACTCCCTCATTCTGCAGAAGTTGTCGAGGATTTGTTTGTTCAGATATGCATTTCTACTCAAATTCCAAGTTCCTATGGTTTACATTTTTGACAGCTGCAGTGTGATGCCATAAACTGTAAACTGTTCTATGGCTGATGTTTTTCCCTTAATTTATATTAAGTTTACTCCATAACTCACTGCTGTCTTTAGACACATAAAACTGTCTTACACACGTTAAATTCTTGAGTACTTTTTTTTTTTTTTTTTTTTTTTTTTTGGGGAAGGTAGTTTTTTGAGGCTTCAGGTGTAGTAAAAGCAATTCAAGAATCAGGAGGCCAAGCAGCATTGTATTTCTGATTTCAGTTGCGAGAGAGGCTCTCTGGCCCTGCATGTTGTAGAGCCTCTTGTTGCTTCCTTAGGAAACATAAGCTGCATGTTGACATTTGCTGCTCCTTTAGCAAGCTACAGCCCCAGCCATAGCAACTTGCCTGTTGGAAAAAATTGACTTAGTGGTACCTGATAATGCCCCACACAGGTCTGAGCTCTGCTTTTGGAATTGGCACAGTTTCTGGAGTCCCTAGATAAACTTGCACGTGTCATTTCCAAAAGTTCTCGAGAACTTTGGAGAAACCTTAGAAATGGGGATGAAGTATCAAACCACAGGATATCCCTACAGAAAACCAGATGGAGGCTACCAAGATACAGACTGTAGGAACTGCTGTGTGTGCTCTCTACCACATGGGCATGTG
This sequence comes from Rhea americana, assembly GCF_003343005.1. Taxonomy (NCBI): domain Eukaryota; kingdom Metazoa; phylum Chordata; class Aves; order Rheiformes; family Rheidae; genus Rhea; species Rhea americana. Next base: position 247,441 of record NW_028186397.1, on the reverse strand, counting down.
TCCTGTAAACTAATTAGTCACTTGCTGGGCATGACTGGGAAGGTAAGGATCTTTCGCATCAACCTCCAAATGGACCAGCACCCTGCAGATGGCTCTGATTAGAGCCCGTAAGAGAGCAAGAAAGTGCAGCACCTTCTACAGCCAATACTGCTGCTTTGGGATTTGCTGCCAGTATTGATTTGGCTTTGGGACAGTTCAACTGTTGCCTAGATTCTGATTGTGGCATTGCTTTGTCTTCTTTTTTTGTGTTTTGTCCCAGTCTGTCTTTGGAAATGACATGAAATGGAAGAGGCATGACATTGTTAATAGCATGAGGAGCAGAGAGCATGTCTCCTTTACTCTTGGTTGGCCTTGAAATTCCCCTTAATAAATAATATCATTAGATATTCGCTCATATCACTCACTGTCTATTCTGCTTAAATGCACTACCTCCAAACATAATAAAACAAAAAATGTGCTTATTGTTTTTCTTTCCAAATCAAGTCCAAAAAATGAAATAACCCTATAGCTCTGCTGTAGTCACTGCTGATACTACTGCTTAATTTTTCCCCCTTCTTTACTATTTCTCTTTGTTTTTCTCCAGATCTCCAGGATACATGAACTCCCCGTCACTCTCAGAGGTCCTCCCAGCTATGCAGCTGCCTGTCATGGAATACATGGTAAAATTCCTTTTACTACCCGTTCCGTATACTCAGAGAAATGTTAGGCCAAGATCCACAAATGTGATTTGCTTGCCTACATTTTAAGCATTCCATGAAGAAGCTTGCAATTAAACAGGAAACAACACAAACCAAACAAGCTTCCTTCTACTAACTCCCTCTTCAAAAAAATACAGCATCAAGACAGTSAAATGTAGGAGGATTTGGACATCTTTGATTTTTTCCTAAATATTGGCTGGATACCCCACTTCCTAGAGAGTAGTTTCCTTAGTGAAAACTGTCTGAAAATAGGGTGAGATGAAAATTAGTAGTCCCCCTAGCCATCCTTGTCCTAAGTAAATTACTGAAAAAAGCTACTAATAAAAAAGGATAAAGAGAYGCAGTAGCTTCCCGTAAGTTGATGAAGACGGACTCTTCTCGGAGCAGAGAAGTAAGCTTAAAGAMGAGAGTTCCCATCTCTTTTTGCCTAGCTACATTAGAGTGCGAGAACAAAAAAACATACATTATTTTCAATTTTGTCAATATTGTCAGATTTATTATCAAATACAAAACAAACATCTTTCAGATAAGTTTTTTTCATTAGTATTGCTTCCTTCTCCAAGGTGAAGCATTTAAAGAAAAATTATAGTAAGCCCTTTAAATTCTTTCTCAACCTGAGCTCCTTCATACCTGATGTAAGTGTTTCTCAGTGTCTTATTTGAGCTAGGGATTACGACCTAGTAAATTTTAAGACCGCAGTCTGTTTTTAAAAGCTCCTTTTTGCCATTCCCCATTTTTCACCTCCCCTACAAATACCTGTCAAGAGCACCTGACATCTCAGCAGACCTCAGAGGAGAAAGGAGTGAGTACAGGTGTTGCAAATATTTGACCCTTCCACTAAGAAGTGGCTTTGCAGAATATTGTGAACGTCAGCTCTGATTTCAAAACATACTTCTGCTCTGTTACCGCTGGTAGGGTAAACAAGTGAGCATTATGTCATTTTTGATAAACATCTCTGGGACTTGCAGGGATTCTCGTTGGCTGATGTACCTACCTTTCACTGACTACAAGATAGATAAGCTAATAGATACATCCATTAAACCAAGTTGAGCTTAAGTGTCTTGGATAATAAAACCTTGGATAAATTCCTGTCTAAATCAAGCAGTTTCAGTGAAAGCTTAACAAGTAGCCAATCTAGGATAAAAATGTTTTTATTTCAGTACCTTGTTCCCCTTAACATCTCTCACAGACACTCTAATGTTCTTTTAGTATTTAGGAAAATATCTAACAACATGATTGTCTAACACCAGACATAATCCCAGTGGACATTCAAATTGCATGCATTTTCTCATCACTCTTTATTTAACAACTGGGAGAGTTTTAATATTTGAAATTCAGCAAGGAAATTGTCTAGAAACACAGATTCCTTTGGGATAATTTCACTTTTGTTTCGTGTGAACTTTAGCTGAGCAATTTTTTTCAGTAATACACATTTATGGATTGTATGATGCTTAACAGGGATGTCTACACATGCTTCTCACCTGATATATAATGAAAAATAACAGAGACCGTTTTAATGAATTAATTTGAGTCATGTAGCTTTAGTAGTAAAGATGCCCTATTTCAGTTTTTTTAGCAGGTGTCCGTATCTCTGGGTTTAAAAGTGAACCTAAATGTTACTGTATTCCAACACGAAAAGGCCATACAATTCTGATAGTTACTTCTCGAATTTTGAATAACATCAGACAGAAGAGGGTGAAAGAATAAACAAGCTTGTTACAAATATTCAATGCCTGGAACAAGTGAAGGCAGGCAGAAGCCGTCAGACTCAAATATCAACTAAAATTACAACTTATCCAGAACTATGTTTGATGAAAAGAGCAGAAGTTGCTTTTAAGAACAGCAAACATCAGAGAAAAATATACAGAGATACTGTTTACAGGGAGAATCTTTGAAAAGCTTTGTACGATCACTTCCCCAGCTCACCCCAGGGTGAGGCAGCAGTGGAGGCTGGCCTCGGACAGAAAATAGCATTTTTGCATTGCTGACGAAAACTGGAGTGCCATCCCTGCTGTAACATCAGTAAGCAGGGGTATTTTTTGTAGCTTTTGCAGATATACTTGGTCCCACTGCAACTCAGTTAACAAACGTTTTCTGAGGTGCTTTTGAGGACACGTATCTTTTTTGGAAGCAAGAGCACATTTGGCTTGTCCAAGAAATTTAGCACAGAGGAGACTTGGTAACACTGTTTGTTTGACTCAGAGCAGCAGTATCGAGAAACCGATGGCCAGAGGTACCTTGTACAAAATCAGCTGGTTGTTTCCCTGCAACTGCTAAAGGACAAAATGCTTGCACTGCAAAAATAGCTTTACAATAGTTTCTTGCAAATGGTCATCGAAAAGGGACACTGGATTTAGTAGGATTGATTGTATCAGCTGCTTTCCATTAGAACCTTTTTTTTTTGTTTTTGCCTGTAATAGACCCTCAAGAGAGAGGCTTACTAGCAAGGCACCACCGCTATTGTGAAGCATCTCCTGTATTCATTATAGCTTAGACCTGTTTTGCAGATTGAGGATTGAGAGGTCAATAACCACCTTTTGGAAACACTCCATTCACATTCAGAGAACGTTTATTATACTCCATTGCATTGGGCATCATTGCTTGTTCTTGTGTGTCCACCAGGGTGACCCTGACACTTCTGTCACAGTGTTGCTTGTGCTCTTGACTGCTCCATCTTCAGTGGTCTTGAGATGGAGAAAGACCTGCCAATCCCCAGCAGGAATTTGAGGCTCTTCCTCAAGTGTTTCTACAAAAGTTGTGACAGCAAATTCCAAGACATTCCTTCATGGAGAGCACTGGAGCTAAGGTTAGTGCCACAGGCTCAAACCAGATTTCCTTGTCAACTGAGATGATTGCACACTGAAATACACATGCAGCTACATATGTCTTTTGATTTCACTGATATTTTAGTATTCTAATCGTTCTGTGTGAACATCATCACGTCATCTTTGTCTCACAGGAAATTTTTRCAGGTTCTCCAACTAACAAATACCTCAGTCCTCCAAGTTGTTTCAGAAAAGGAGCGTCAWAACTACACGTCAGGTGCAGCATCAACAAAACCAGACGAAGACCGACAGTGCTTCCTCRTTAGTCCTGTGAAGTGTGCAGAGACACAGATGAATATTTGCCATGCCAGAAAAATTACCAGCAGACTTGACCACTGTGGTACACTGAGCACCTACAGGTAAGTGTGCAAGAGAGGAGAGCTCACAGAAGGGTTTATTCTCAGGCGGTTCTGCCTATCACACGCGGCACAAGACCTCAGGAATCGTTGTAGTGTAGTGCAGAGGGGCTTCAGATTTCTGTGGGCTGTGGGTAATCAAAGGTAGTTTGATGTTAGAGGGAATCCACCTTAAGCATTTTACAAAACTCATTATTTTTCCCCCAAAACAGCAGCTCACAATCAGAACCCCTAAAAAGTCAGAAGCCAGTTGTTCTGCTTTTTTCTTTGGAGAAACAAGTTTTGTGGGTCATACTTATTCCTGTTTGTAGTTTTTGAAGGTCCAGAAGAGATATTACATCCAGCGAGATACATGCACCCGAGATTATTCCAGCCCAAGATCCAAGATGCAAACCCGGAATGCAAACCTGGCTGTARTGTCTCCCAGGGATTTCACCCCAGCAGTCCGCACCTGCAGTTTCTGAAAGGGTCAAGTCCAGGAAATGTTTTTGGTTATTCTGTTAAAAGACTATTTCGACTATAAAACCTTTTGATGTCTCGAAGGGTTTTACAAAGCTCCTTATAAGGCTAATTGCAGATATGAAGAAGTAGGAAATTTATGCCATTCCCTCCCTAGATAACCTGATAAGAAGGGCCCTAATGAGAAAAAATGCAGGACACATATTTATTGTCTTTCTTCAGGGCCCTCCAAAGAACCCAGAGAAATGCACCTAAGMTGAATACTAAGAATTCAGTACGCTGGCAGAGGGCGGAGAAACTCAGAAAAAAGAAGGCTGAAAATAGCACTGACTGCCCTTGAGATATTCATGCCAAGAACAGGGACACTGCGGTGGTTGTCAGAGGTACCTGTGTGCAGGCCAAATGCATCGGGAGGGTCAATTTGGACCAGTTTCTGTCAAAGGTTTCTGTCGAGTCTCGTTCTGTTCAGCCCCCACATTCACATGTTTGAGACGAGCCTTCGGGACAAAGTTACTCTGTACTTCCTTGGCAAAAGGCTCTTCTAAGCCAGAGGCCAATTTTGCATTCTAACTTTTGGGGATTTAGTTTATATCAGTTGAGGCTGGGATTGTYTTTTTTCTGTTCCTGCAGAGCCTAACGCAGTAGACACTAACCTGTGATCTGGGTTTGTGTGCAGTGGTCTTATGGAAGGCCAAATATCCATGTCAAAAATTAACTTTATTTCCTACTGAAAAGCCCTGTCATCACCTTGTCCATACTCAARCATTGAAAAGATTTGACTTTGTATCAGTCATTGGTGATTCCTTCTCTTTCCAGTATTCACTACTCTCACCAGATTGTTTTTACTGGGACTGCCAGTTATTTCTGTTTGCAGACCTTCTTATCTACCTTTTTAAATATCACACCTCTCATTATCGTAGTCTTCCAACCCTTTGGAAATCTTATTTGATTTTTCTTTTGAGTCTGTTTCTCCTGTATTAATGTACAAGTATATTWAAAAATCCTGTTTTATATTCCAGCCTGAGTATCTATCTTTTAGGAACAAACAGGCAATTGTATCTTGAGATGATAGAAGTTGCTGGTCCGCAAGAAGCATCTTTTATTTCTTTTTCTCTCTTTGGTATTTTAACAAGGGCAATCAAGAGAATTCCACATTCTCTTGTGAGATTTTGCCTTCTGCATAAGGAACATCCTCTGCCTCCCTTTCTCCCCCTTTTCCCAAACAATATTCTACTGTGCTGTGACAGTGGAATGTATAGGTGATATCCCTTTTAGAAAATATATCCATAATATATCACAAGTATTGTCATTATGATATATTAATGTAATGCATCATCAGAGAGCTGTCAGGGTGAAGATTTATTACTCTAAAATAAATTATTGTAAGACAGTGGGGAATGGGTTGACAGAATTTTTGTTTGTTTTTTTCTAAATTAAGGACTTTAAAAGTAAGTTTAGAAGTCTCTTACCTTCAAGAAGTACTAGGGGTGGAGGGTCGCAGGAGAGAGGACTTGAATCAAAAATGCCAGAAAGACTCAGGAGGCCTCATAAGGATAAGAATGTAATATTCCCCCCCCCCCGGTAGTTTCCATAAGGTCTGCAAAGTTTAAGCTTACAGCTTTGATGAGAGCTACAGTGAGTAGCCCATTTTATTCAACCCAAAATGGATTTTTTTTTCTTTCTTCTTTAAGGAAATGTGGAGTCACCAAAGCATAAAGCCTGTACTGTACTAAAAAATAATTGAATTCTACCATAAGAGGCTATTCACTCTGGCCTGGTGTATCTAGTGGACGCATCACGAGCCTCATGCAAATACACTGACATCAGTGGGAGCTTTGCAGTATGTTTGAGCAGACTTTGGATCAGGCCCCATCCCTGCATCATGTGGTAAAGCCATGAAACTTGGCACATTTATAGCATTGTAGCGTAAAGCCATCTGTGTACTAGTACAAACTTTTCCTTATTGCCAAATCGCTTAATGTAATTACAGCCAGGCTTGCTTCCCCTGTGCTCAGTGCATCCATATGCTGGGACGTATGAAAACTTTAACTGGTAAAGAATCCCGCAGCATCTGAGTTTGCATACCGCTTGCAGCAGCGTGCGCTGCTAACCTTGTAAATCTTGYGCAGTTTTGCATTTTAAGGAACACACTTGGCTGTCGTACGGGGAAACAGTCTGGTAACAGAAGTATGCCGGAAAGTTCAGCCTGGATTCCCTTCTTGCTGTCTACACGAGATGCCTGATTCGGGGGTGCAGTTGCCCTCCCTCCGCGATACGGTGGATGAGGAGGCAGAGGTGTCACAGAGCGTGAACGTCTAAGATGGGAATTGCCTTCCAGAGGTGACTTTCACTCGTTACTGGCTAGAGAGTGAGCACAGGGCTCCTATTCACCTTGTTCCCTGCCTAAAGGTTGATTAATTCTGAGTGTAGGTTCCCCAGATTGTCCCTGTGCACAAGCAACTGCTGGAGCCTTTTTGTCTTATGATTCACTTTTTKTGTTGACTTCAAATATTTCCAAATGCAGTGTTGCCCTGTGGCTTTTGTTGTATCACTTGCATTTCATATATCATGGTATTTGCATGCCATTTCTTTAATCCTGAATATAATATTGGTCAGTGTAAGTTAAATACCAAGGTTGCTTATAGGTAAATGAGTGGGCTATGCTCGCTGCAGACTGACTTAATTACTGATAGGCGCTAYGCTGACCTTGACCCTACAACCCATGCAAATGTACTTGACTTTACCAGTGGGGATGGTATATTTGAAAGGAATATTAACTTTAAAAAGACATATATGCAGCAAATGTGTTTGCAGAAGCCAAGAGTAAGTTTTCAAGAAAAAATGCTGAAGGTAAAAGGTAGTTAGGCCAAAAAAAASGTCTCTACAAATTTCTTATCCTGAAGGAAAATAATGATAGGCCAATTAATTTTGGCCAGGAAAGCAGCTTCACTAATTACCTAAAATACAGATATGAAATAGGTGTCAAAGTTAAGCAGACTGCACCTACTCGAAGTCTTTTAGAAACCATGCTGTTATCAGTCTAGAAAAAAAAACTTTGCTCCTGCATAAACTTCAGAATAGTTTAATCATGTATTTAGTCATGTACCACAGATATATTGGCTCAAGGCACATTTATTTTGAGATATTTTCAGAAGAGRGGATATACAGATGCCTATGAAGCCCCTGCACTTTGCAGATGCCAAATAACCTGTTTCTGCATATACCAGAAGGCTTTACTGGCTATCCAACAGGCTGTTTAGATACATGATCACTGTTAAGAAGGTACTATGGACACTACACATCCATCTCAAATWCAAGGGTTTCATTTTCTAAACTGGGGTGCAAGAGGGGGCTATTTTTCTTCTTACTGGTCTAGCTAGTCAAGGATTTTTTAGCATGTATCAYTGTGACTCGCGTGCTTAATACAAGGCTAGTGGACCTGGCTCTCTGAGGTGTCGGGAGCATCAGCCTGTAGGGTCACCTTATGAAGTGCAAAATTTGAGGGAAGGTTTGGGTTGGGATCTGTATTCTGCTGTCAGTAGTTTCTTTCCTACTTATATGACGCCTAAAGGACTTCTGACCCACGTTGCAAGTGTCAAGAAGCAAATGAGTCTTTTGTCTGAAGGTTTCCGGGAAGGATTCTCACACATGCTACAAATCAGAAGCTTAAATCCATGCATTACAGAGGTTGGAGTTATGCAGGATTTACCCAGACTCCTGTCCCCTCTATGTTTCTGAGTAAGGTTTCACTCAAATTTATCATCTGTGATGGTTACTGCTCAGATCACTGGTTAACACAATCCTAGGCCAGTAAATTTCAGAAGAGAAAAATGTCTTGGAAGGACCATATGAAATCTATCATGGCAAACCACTGATAACTCCACATCTTATTAAGTACTTCAATTACGTATTTCCATGGGAAACCGAGGAACTGTTTAAAGTCATGATGACACATACACACACTTTGTTCCATCCAAAGAAATAATCTGTTTTCCAGATTTCCAAATAGCCAAACTATTTTGTTATTATTTTTTTCTTTTCCTTCTTTTAAAAGAAATAATTTATAAGAATTTATCTTGGGCTTGCTACAAATTTAAAAGGAGAAAAAAGGTTTCTTCTGTCCGACTTTTAAATTATATGCATGACCAAAGATAAATATGTTTTTTATTTATAACTGTGGATAGATGCCAAATAGAGCCTTTCATATGATGCACCGCTGCTGTAGTGGAGAAGTACTTAAAGCAGTTCCAGTCAAGTTAGGCCCCAAGACTTTTCATTCAACTTCATGCAAAGTGGCTAAGACCTTTTATTTATTTATTTWTTCTTTTCTTTTGAACATCTTCAAAGATTACTAGTGCAACATGCTTCGAGGACGCCAGGCTTCTTTCTGTGGAGCCGAGATGGTCTGAAAACCATATTGGAACACAGAAAACTGCAGCTACCGCAGACTGTAGATGAAGTGTTTTTGGTTTTTTTTTCAGTTGCAGATCTCTCCTCCCTTCTACTGTAACAGTTGGATGAAGCCTATGGATGGAGGCTGCTAAAGCAAAGGACTAGTGTGCWGTTATGAGACTAGGCTGAATGGGCTCTGACAACACTGCCGAACAGGAATACTGGTGGATCTAATACAATTTGTAATTGTCAGAGCTGAAAAGTAAAAACATGGTTATAAGTTGTGCTATAGGATCAGCTTTTGTCAGCTTTAAATGATTTAAAAGGTCTAGTGTCTGGAGCTGCATCTTACTTGCCTGTAAAACTCCTTAAACTTGCATAACCGTATAGGCATGTCTCTCCCTTCTGTATTTTCTGTGAATACTAACCCTTTGTCTAGTAGACAGCAGACAGCTTTTGGGGACAAATGTGAAACAAAGCCTTCCAGTTAAATAAGAAAATAGGGAATTTCTGGATTTAAACAGAATGAGACACTTGCCTGGGCACTGTAACTCTTTCAGAAACTCCTGGTTATGCTTGTTTTATGCGGGGAGAGGTGCTGAAAAACTAGGCGGTAACACAACTGAGAGCACCTCGGTCACCCGGCGGCTCGGAAGCAGCATCCGTGCGGATGTGCCTGAAGCTTGTAGAGGATGCAGACTTCTCGCACGGGAGCAAAGGACCTCTTCTCTTACCGAGCGCCTACCGTCGTGATGCCTGACCCTAACTCATTATCCCTTGGTATCGGCAGCAGCCAGCAACCTTTGAGGACACTGCTTGACAGCACACACAGGAGATGCTTTCTGTGCGCGTTCGGCTCCCGAATGCCAAACACGGCAGCTTCTCTCCGCCTCCCTGCCCAGCCTTCCTCTGCACACATATGCATGTGGACAGAAAGACCACTAAATACTGCTAAGCAGCACTGTTTAGATGCCAAGTTACCTTTCTAATCTTGCTAGCCATGCCTCTATRTTCTTACCACCTAGGAGCCTGGGGTAGGCTGGAAGCAACTAGTTTACCATGTAAGAAGACAGGGCCCTGTTGACACAAGTCAAGGGCAAGACTGGTCAGTCATTAGGGCTAATGTTGYAGCATTCTGATACAAAGACAGGGCTTGGGCCTTTTAGATGTGTGTCTTTGAGGATTAAGTTTCTTCCCAGTTTATTGTTGATACAGAAAATCTCTCTTCCCTCTCCCTCCCCCCCACCTTCTGCTTCATGTGCACTGATCTTTGGCCACATGCTAGGTGCAGCCAGCATGACTGATGCTGCAGTCCTAATTTGCCCCTGTTTCATCAGGAGATGGGATGATAGAGCAGGTGCCACACCATTAACCCAGTAATACTGAGAGTGTGTCCCAGGCACAACACATATTCCTTTGCTTAGCACAGCCTAGGTCCTGGCTTGGCCCAAGGGGCTGCAAGTGGAAGAGGAGATAGAGGTGGCTGTCAGGATTCTTCCACGAAGTAGAGAAAGAGAGGATTGCCCAAACCAAGCTATCTAGATGTCATTTGAATATATATATATATAGTAAAGGTGTGCCTTGCTGTGGGTCTGTGTAATTTCAATAAATTAATCTTTTCTTTATCCAAAAATTTTTCCGTTTAGTCCGATGATAATTTCAGTCAATGAGTCCTCCAGCACAAGAGCATATCTGCACTTGTTTCACTTTCATTGCCCAGGCAAAGGAAATGTGCTGGGACTCCAAAACCTGCCCTGCTTACTATCTCTCAGCATTAGTTCACTTGATGTCARTTTTGTGGACTTGTTTAGCTCTGAAATTTTGTCTTGATGCTTTCCCTTTTATAGGTCACTTTCTGGAGCAAAGAGTCAAGATATGTTCTCCTTGGACCTGGGCTGGGGTGTATCTTCAGTTACCATCCCCTTGAAGGTTCTCCAGGTAAAATCATGGAACGTGTAAGCCTCATGGCTTTCACATGTAAGGAGGCAGGAGACACTTTTCACACTTTCAAGATGTGCAAAGAAGCCCTGCCAAAGAATATTCCAAGTTATGGTGGAAGTCCTGTGTCTGAAACTTCTTTGACCAAAATGTTTTAGAGCATATAGTCATGACCAAATATATGCAAAGGGCTGAGTGACACTACCAAAGCTACTCACAGTACATCATTATTTTACAAGGAGGTTTCATTTTATGTGATGCTTTTGTTGATTTTACAAAAATATATTCAATAATGTGGGGCATTCACCAAAAAGAAGGCTGAGAAGCTTGTGTGTTAAAATCCATTTGTGCTTTTTAAGTGTCYCTTGTAATAGTTCTGTAATAGCTCTGTGGCTGGATTTTAAGATATGTAGGTATTGTATATGTAGGTATTGTTTGCTCCATGTGATACCATGAAGGCCTTTTTTGAGAAGTGCCTTATGTCCTTCAAAGCTAAAGTCCTTTTCACCTTAAAATTGTGAGTGTAATTAAGACTTTCAAGTCTGACCTATTGAAAATCTATCTTCCAGCTTATCTGTGACTGGGAAGGGTCAGGGGAGGATGTGGATATGCTCCCCTGATGCTCCCCTGATGCTGATATGCTGTATAAYAGTTCAACTGTGACCACTTGTCTGCCCCCCACAATCCACGTAACTGAACATGTCTAAGCATAACTGCTGCACAGGATCATCTCTCTCAAGGAAGAATTAGCAGTGCGTTCTGTATAAAGCACAACTGGAAAACAAGGCATCCAGTGAGCTTTAGGCAAACGGCTGGGGAATGCAGTATTTCAAAAATTTCTGGTTTATTATGTTTCATTTTTGCATTCTGTGACTTTAAGTAAAATGGTGACAGGGGGAAGGGAAGTTGCGCTAAAAAATTTTTGCTCGTAAGACTGCGCATGCCAAGGTAGGTCTGGAACGGATGCTCATGGCTGAATTAATAAACTCAGACTGTAGAGGTTTAGAACAAAAATTCTGACAGACCCTTCTCTGTGACAATACTAGTGGGAGTCACAATAATATCATCTGCTGCAGAACGTTGCTCGTATGTGAGCGCTGTTGTGCCAAAGGTTAATTTGCCGGTTTTATTCCCTTCTCTCTACAGCTATAATTTAAACGAGTTGCACACATAAGTGATGTTATATGCATAGGATTTTGCATTAAGTTTGCTATGTCAGATTTGTTTATAAAAATCATATTTTGAACCACTTGCCCAGGGGCTCCGTTCTGGGGAGCTGCAAGCTGATTTCTTTTAAAGAGGCAGCTTTCATTTTCCATGAACTTTCAATAGAGATTTTGGAGCACTGAACAGGGAGCTCAGTTTTAAAATTAACACTTGCCCAGATTTACAATTAGGTTTAATTACTTAGCAACAGAGAGCTTAATCTAGTTTTACATGTGTGCCACAAGACCCTTACCATACCTTTCAGGGGATAGAAAGGCCCCTTGCCTCTCTTGGGGAAAATTGCTTCCCAACATTTTGGAGACCGTTTACAATGTTTTTGTTCCTATGCTGCAATGTTAACATTGCCCGTAAACCTAATAGTCACACAGTAGTTAATAAGGGGCAGAAAGTTTTATAGTTTTTTCCACAGTTGTTAAAATACTGCTACTGTAATTTACTTCTAGCCAAACAGAGTCTATCAGTTGTCGTGGAAAATAAGAGGCCCTACATTAGTGTATTCTTGCAAACCACTGGAAAAGAGGATCTCTCCTGAGCATCTACTTGAGTGTAATGGATTTGGGGATTATTTAAATTGCTTGGTGTGTAACATAAGCGTTCATGGACTCGCCAGCAGTGTACCTTCAGGATGTGAGGCATTTTTTAAAAGAATCATTTTGGATTTTCCTCCAGTCCCATTGGAATTAGTGGCACTATTTGGCAAAGGATGGTTTATCAAGTTGCCTTTCAGTTACAGGAAATAGAATACATTAATGACCTTGCAAGCACACTTTCTAGTCAGGTTCAACAAGTATCATTCTGTAGTTGCCTTTGTGTGCCACATAAACGAAGAGTATTTCCAGGGTATCAGCTGCAGCGCCCTTCATGCCGTTATAGACATTTAGGATGGTTTTGACTTTCTCCTACGAGAAGCCATGCTGATATTCATGAATGCATCGGTGGAAATGAGGGACTTCTGAATGTTAGTGAGATTTCCAGGATTAAATAGTAATTGAAATGGACTCAAATGTAATTAGGATTGCACTAGTAGTACCTGTGCATGCTTTTACATTCCTGCAAAGGGGAGTTTTGAGTACACACTTACTCCTGTTCCTTCACCATGTCAACAGGCATGGGAAAGGCTGCAGCTGGCACAGAGTAGTCACTGGAAAGACTGGCAGACAGGAGCCATTTGGAAAAGGGACAGTTCTTCACAAATTTCTATAAAAGATATATTTCCACAAAACAACCTTTGTGAGTAGATGAACAGTTACATTTAAAATAATCAATTATTGCAATCATCTTTTACTCAGAACATTATTCTCAAAAGATAGCTGTTCTTCCTGTGTGTGGAAAATTAGTATAAAGATTATTACACAGTAGAGAAGAGTAGTGGAGGAAGGGAATAAGAAAAAGCTAATTTATTTTTAAATTGTGTACAATGAATACCACRAACTCTTAAGCATAATGATACTGCATGCTATCTAGACGGGCAGCATTCTAATTACTTGGCTGCCAAAACTCTGCTTCAGCACTGAAGATGTTGCGATTCCCTTTAAATTTAACCTTTAGCCTGTGTTGCCTGGGATTCCAATGATATTTTTTGAGCTACTTGTAACATTTTAAAAATGTATTTTACCTCAGATTAACAATGAGTAGTTTCAATTACCTTCATCTTAGCTCTATGCTCCCCTACTGCCTTGAGAAAATGAATTCAGCATTGCAAGAGTTGCAATGCTTCCTAACTCTGGCACGCTCTGTGATCTGTAAGTGGCTCTGCCTACTACTATAGAAACTCCTGTAGCTGGTGGATTTGGTGTTGACGTGGTGGGAAGGGGTAGGGAGTAGAAGAAGCTACCTGCCCCTTCCCATGCTGCCTGGTTTCCTCACTCATCAGAGCCCAGCACACTTGGGCTAGTGCCAGTGTTTAACCCCTGGGGTAAGCATAACATCCCTCGTCTTCTTGAACAGGCTATGGGGAGTGAAGAGAGRGGACTCCTTCCCTAGGATGCACCTGGGACACCCAGTGACGACATACAACCCCTTATAGCCTAGGTTTGCCCCAAAGATACAGCCCAGCTCAGCACTAGCACAGCTTCTGTTGAGGAGAAGTCAGGCATTACTCTGGAAAATTGTCTGCATATAGTAAACTTGTTCTCCTAAACCTTGATCCAAAAYGCACTGGAGTCAGTGGAGTGATTTGGAGGCAGCTTCCAGTGACTTCCATGTTCTGTAGRTCAGATTTCACTGCCATTTCAACCTTGGATCTCCAAATGCTCGAATGCCTCATTGTGGCTGTCTTTTCTTTTCTTTTTTTTTTTTTTTTCCTCCTTTCTTTTCTGAGGGAAAATCATGCTATTTTAACATGCCAGGATCTAAATAACTGGGCACTGTGCTTGGAAACTACAAATCTCTTGTTAGCCCCATTTCACAGACAACGAAGCAGTATCTAAAATGATTCCTCAAAATTGCGGCAAACCCTAGAATAGATCCAATTTTCATTCTGTAGATATCCAGCCCTGTGCGCTTTGATCAGAGATATTATAATACAAAGCAATACTTCAGCATCATTTTCATTTGCAAGTATTTCCAAAACATCTTGCCTTATTCATATCCTCCTGCAAATAGAGCAGTGAACTGGAAATGCTTCCCATTTATTTTCCTGTTGCATTGCTTTCCTTTCCTTTTCCTTTGCTTTCTTAGTTGCAGTCATTAACAGCCTGTGAATGAATTAATTATGACCAAAATACACTAATAGCCAATTGAGCCCTTTTACTTTTGTGCTGATTAGGAGTGAAAACTATTTGGCTAGAATAAAATACACTGATACTTTCAAATGCAGTATTTTTTTTCAAAACTTAGCTGAGCAACGAGCCTCAATGCTACTCACTTTGATTAAGAACTGGGCTCCTAACAAAAGTGACTTAGACCCGTCTGAAAATTTACATAATTGAAGAAGTATCATTTGTTCAGCATCCCATCAAGGAAAGCTGTGTGGAGAGCTGCATGATAGGTAGCACTTCTGGAGTCATCGTTCTCAGTTAGCAACCACTGTATTTTTAGACTTGAAGATACCGCTATTTTTGTTTCATGTAATAAATTGTAGGAATTAATTATTACAGCTATTACAATTAGGTATTTGCCTACRGAGAAGAAGACGCTGGGAAACAGGATTTTCCAGAGGTAGCAGCTAGTTCAGAGGCCCCGCGCCACTGCACTGGCTGTTGTCAGGAAAGACTGAGTGGCAGTTCTAATTACCAGTGTCTACACATGTTTCTCATAGGAAGATACAAGCTGTCATGATCCCTTGCCAATCACATGAAAACTGACCTAGAGAGAACATCAACTGCAGGTGAGTGTACATGTCCAATAAATTCAGTCTCCACTGCATTAGCTTATTTTTAGGATTGTCCTGAAAAGACATTCAGTCTGTATCATAAAACCTTCAGCTGAGTCGGAAATATACAGAATGATGATGACTTTAAATTTGGGTTCATGCCCTCTGGGGCATGAATTCATAGTACTTCAGAAACGATTCGATAATGTACTGAATGCTGAAGGAACGCAGAATCTCTAAATGAGTTCCTAAAGACAGAGCATTTATGCAGTGCTGGTGCTCCCTTAATCAAAGGAAGCMAAAGAACTGTAAATGTTATTCTTAATTTACAATGAAAACATGGTTTCTCTGTGAGATATTTCTCAGGAAATGGATGTTTAAAGTTACTGCATAAATTTATGCATGCAACTGATATTCCTTTTTCCGATTTTCACCTTCGCCCATTGAATGTATTAGAGACTTGTTCTTGAACATAGTTTAGACAATACATGTGTCACAAGCAATGATGAATCAAAGAAAGAAAGCATCCAGAAAGGGAAGCTAACTAGACAGGTAGGCCCTCATCAGCATCACATTCTGTTCCATAGCTACAATAACAATAATTGAGTCAGACACATGGATTTTAAGTGCTTCTTAAAGAGGAAAGTTAGGGAGAGACAYTGCAGAAAGAAAATTATATACTGAAATGTGGCATCTCAGTTTTGCAGCTGCCAGCCTTGCTCTGTCAGTAGCCATAGCTCTTGCCTTTGCTTCTAAACCTAGCAGGGGAGGGGGGAAACTAAAGAGGCACCCRAGCTGATAAGAAGATGGGGGTCCGAGTCCCTCTGTGCCATTGAAAATCTTTAATTAGTTCCAAGTCTTGGGAGATGGGTATTTCCTCGGACAGCAGGTGGACATTTAGGGAGATCTGGGCCTGCCTTACGCGGATGAATGCCGTCTAAGCAGGCTCCTCAGCAGCATCTCTTGCYCCAGGTAGTTTTTTTCTGGTTCTGTTGTTTTGCTGCTTGCATTGAGTCCATCTTGGGCAGCAGGCTTTCCTAGGGTTAGCCTTCTCAGTGACCAAAGAGGACCACTGGCTCCCCAAAAAATGTAAATTAGACTCCAGTTCTGCTGCTGGCTGAATATTACCTTTTAGCATGTGTTCTTCAAGCCTGAAGTCAAACCTTGTGGAGTTCAGATCTGGAGTGATGAAAAGTAAAGGCTTGTTATAAAAGGGCTGGGTGTCACTGCTACCAGTTTTCAGTAAGATTCTTGCAATACTCTCCCTGGGTTGTTTTGTTTTGTTTTAAATATCAGCTTTGGGAGACATGATTAAGTATGAATTTTAATTTCCTTCTTTTTTTCCTGGTCCTTGGTGTTGCAAAATAAACGTGATCCAACATTCAAAACCAAACTCAAAGGCAGACGCAAATTATCAACCATTTGTGGTTTCTCTTTCAGCATTTTCTGTTTGTTTGCCTGTTTTTTGGGGGGTTTTTTTTGAGTTTTCTTTTACAATCTCAGGTTTATCACATACTCCAGAGCAGTCTGAGCCTTGGCGTAAGAGCGTTTATGCTGCAAAGAACTGTTGATACAGCATTGGAGGACTGTGTAGGACCACCAGACTTGGTGCAG
The DNA here is from genome assembly GCF_003343005.1 of Rhea americana. NCBI lineage: Eukaryota > Metazoa > Chordata > Aves > Rheiformes > Rheidae > Rhea > Rhea americana. The sequence goes on along the minus strand of NW_028186397.1, from coordinate 230,619 downwards.
TTTTGCCCTGTAAGACGCAGTCCTTAAACAGAGTTATGCAAAATGTCTTCCAGCTTGAAAGTGTACAGTCAAATCATTCTGACCCAGAAACTGGGAATGATTTAACATGATGTTATGGATGATCAGGAGAGAACTGGGAATATAACTTAGCTGACAATGTAGACACAGCCTGTACGTACTTACCWTGCTTACCAGCTTCACCAGGAGATAAAATCTGCTCAGCACCAAGCAGAGTAATGCTCAGTGATGCTGAACTATGATATGAGCTACTGACTGCAAAGGAAAAAGTCCTGAGCAGCAGAASAAATGTGGATGTATGTGTCTTATACAGAAAATTCAGCCTGGCCTGCATGCCAGATGATACACTTACATCTGGGAAGGCTGAAGATGCCGAGAACGATGCTAGAAGGAAGGAGACCATACTCTGATTAGTTCTAGGCACAGTGAGTTGAGTGAAATAAAATATATCTTGAAAAATGATTGATGAAGACTAAAGCTCATAACTTCTGGGGTAATTTTGTCACTTTTATCTTCAGGGTGGAGATCACTACATGCCAGGCTGCATTCCTTCATAGCATCTGAATCATTCTTATTGTCTCCACAAGTTGAAAATGAGAAACAGACTGGCAGGAAAGTTAAAATTTTCAAGGTGGAAAGAGTAGAGAAGAGCTTGATTTTTTTTTTCTTTAAAAGTTCCTGTTGTATTTTTACAGACAGTAATACACTGRGTTTTATGATTCCTCTGTTTAAAACAAGACTAGAGTTTCCCATATTTTGAAGAGAAATAAGAGCCACCTGAAGAAAAAGGCTCACCCCAGTGCCGTCTATATCCAGGCTGCCTTTCTGGGAGCTGCGCGGGGAAGAAACATTTCCAAGGCCCCAGTGGTTGCCATATCCTGTATGCAAAAAGATTCCATAACTGTCTGAAAACAGATGGAATGCAACTTTGGAGGAATAAATGGATTTTTAATTTTCTGAACATTTTAGATTCCATCTGGTTGAAGTAACTAAGTGACCGACTAGGATACTTTTTACCTTTCTTGTATAGTAGATAGAAACACAGCCTGCATTGCAATTGACTGTTCCCTGGTAACACGAGGGACTTATTTGCTTATACCTTTGCTTACTTTTAACTCTCTTGACATGTCAAAGGATTCCTCTCTTTAYGTGTCAGATTGACCCTCCCTCACCTCACGCTCTGGCATTGCTGATAGTGAGGAGGAGCTATGAGCCACCTGCCTAAGCTCACCTGACAGTATCAGGAGCATAGAGAGAGGCATACCTTAGCTTTTCATCTTTGTTATTTTTTGCTGCAAGCATTGGCACATATTGTTAAAAGGGTTTTAATTTGCCATCTTGTTTAAAGGTGAGAGAATCAAGAAAAGCAGAAGTTTTATGTACCGTTACCAATAAAGTGGAATATTTCCTTTTACTGTTCTTTTTGTTATTGTCATTTAGAATGTTKTTAAGCAAATATGAATAAATGCATGTGTTTTTAGACAGGAAATTTGCATTTTTGTAGGAACTGGAAATGCAGTCAACTTGAACTCACCCCCAAAAAAGCCATAAAATATTCTAGTGTATATAAAAAAGGGAAGATATTAGGTTTATGGAAAAGACACTATTATTATTGCTTCAACAAATCTGTTCACACTCCTTGAGTAGATCKTTTGAACTGCTGATAGTAAACCCTTACTTAATAGTTGCACTATTTATGAAGATGATCATTTATGGTTGCCACTCAGAAAGTTCCATGCCAGTAAATAGAGATACTATTCATAAGCAATAGTTAGGAGGGTATTGACAATGTGTTTAGTATTAGTTTTCATACTTGGCACTTTGGAGCATTTCTCAATGTTTTTGCTATGAATATGGATGAAACATTTTAAAAGGGGAGTAACAGCTCTTCGTATTTATTTTAAAGGACAGTAGCAAGACTGTTTTCTGCTTCTGGAAACAAGTGTATTTGTGTCTCAGTAGAAGCCATTGCATTTTAGGTTCATGGGTTTCAAACTTGCACAATGCCTGAAACCACTGAGAGATTTCACTTTTGCCTGACACTTTAATGCTATGTGAGAAGTTTGTTTGCTCGGTCTTTAATAGGTCAAAATGCAGCATTTCCACTACAGATTAACTTCTATATAAATCTCTGGTCACGGTAACCCTGTAATTAAAGTGAGGCTTGTTTCTTTCTCCCTGAAATTTGTGATTATGAACTTCTGACGGTTGGCAGGAACACATGCTGATGCTGCCAGCAAAACTGAGGATCCCGCGCGGTCCTGTTTGGAGCGTCCTTTGCGGGGATCCTGCAATAAGCTCGCCTTGTGTGGCATCGAGACGATTGAATTCTCTTTCGTGTTAGACACTTAGGCGACTGTATTACTCTCTCTGAAGCCTTTGTCCCCCATAAATGGTTAAAACTGTTGTTACAAAAATTTGGGCTCGGGAGACRCATCTGAAGCTCTGTGCATGTGCAGAATGTGAGTTGCTGGAAGACTTGCCAGCTGCAAGTAGAGAGGATTTGTTGCTTTGTGATCTTCTGACAGTTTGGAGTTTTGTAAAGAGAAGTCTGTATCCTACCAACAGCACTGATCACATGTTCTCTCATTTGTATAATTTAGAAAATTACCAGTGTAATGAAAACAGCTCTATCTAAATAACTTTGCCATCCACAGTTAATAAAATAGTATCTACCCTCAGAGACCTGGAATTTCTCTGCAAAYGCTTTTAGTTAAACAAAGCATTTTGTGTACCTACAGTAAGTGTGATATTTATTTTTTCATTATTCATGAAACAACTTTAATGTCACTGCTGATTTTCCTGGTAGGTTGTTCAGCTCCAGCATCCCAGGGCTCATGCTGAGTTGTAGCTGAAGATGTCATTCACAATAAACATGAGCTGCTGTGACAATACGATGGCAGAAGGTGAAGAATCTCTTTTCTTGTGCAAGGGCGTGCATGTGTCTCTCTCTGTGTGCAAGAAGGAGAGAAAGAGAGAGATTTGATTGTGTTTACAAGATTCATTCGCAGCACAGCAGGCAGTAGTCACATTGTAATATTCACCTTAACACACATAATTTGATTTTCAGCCTGGTTATCATGCATTCAGACATAACGATACATGAAAATATATGCTTTAGCAGTGCATTTTAAACAAGGCTGCACACTTTAAGTCGGAATATATTAGAGGTGAGTATTGACTTCAGCAGTTGCAGAAGTCCTGGAAAGCGCTGTTCAGCATTCAGTGTAGGTACAAAATTACTAAAAAGAAAGCAAATTCTAATGCACAGATCTCAGAGGCTGCTATGATCCTCCTCAAAAAGATGGACGTCCCCAAATTTGAACTCTGTCAAGATGTATGAGTTCATGTCATTTTGGAGTCTGGAGTATGGATACTAGAGGAATTTATTTTCTACTCCCAGGTTTGTCCCTTGTCTGCCCTGTGGAAAATGAAGGGTCAAAAAGTCCCACAGCCTTTCTATGCTCTACACTGACAGGAAGATGAACTGCCTGGGCATTGGGCAAATGTTGTCTTGGGTCACCCCCAGATCCTGATCTGCCTAACTGACATGATACAGGGAAAGAGGTATGTTGTTGCTGGCCAGGAGCTGTGACTTGCTACTGCCTGCAGGAGTGGACCGAGAGACAAGGGGGTCTGCCAGCAATTTAATTATAGTTGTAACACACTAGCATGTGTTACTAGCATGTTACACACACATGCGACACGGAAACGAGTCTGTTGTTTGCACCTTGAGATTTCAAGCTTGACTTAAATCTTGCGAGTGTGGATGCGGTTGGGCAAGTTTTTTGTGAAACGTCTAAACATTTGCAAAACAACCAAAACCCCAAAACAAAAGCGGGTAGAAGTCTACTGAAGTCAACAGAGTTGAGCATCTTTATACGAATGGGGCATTTGGCCTGAATCCAGCTGGAGTCTTTGCAGTATCACACCTCTGAATCTTCTGAGGTTTTCTTAGCATCATTAATATTGAGGCTGTATGGTACCCAAAGTAATTATCCATTACTGCTTGGGCCTCRCCCAAGAATTATTCCACCACATGCTGCTTCGTTATATATAATGGAAAAACAGAAGCAAACTAGAAACAAGGGAAATAAGGATGATAAAAYCAGAAAAGTGGGAAGAAAACAAATGAGCAGTGGGGTGAGGTCCTCTGATGGTGTAAATCAGTGCTGCACTATCACCTGCGGTGAGGTTATACSAGTTTGCACCCTGTGATGCTCTGACTCGTTATTATTACGAAAGTATGTTGCCGATATGCTCTATAATGGCTTCCGTTACCAACCTAGAGCTTAAAGAAGCAGCTGATGAAAGTTATGTTTATATCCCACAGATGGATCAGCAATGGCAGACACATAGTTCTGTGTCTGGTAAGCAGGTGTTTGACTTCATGTTTGCTAGCTAGCCAGGAGAAGTCAGATTCTTGGTGAAGGGTGTAGACAAAAGGAGATCAGTTTAGCTGCGGCAAAGGAAGAAACAATTGTTTCTGGTTCCACTTTATCGTCTTTTTAAATAGGAAATGAGAAGTGTACTGAAACTCATCCTGCCTTTTATCAGATCAGGCCACCTGGTCTAATTGGTCCATAAGAAAATTTAGCTGAGGGACAATAAAAACCCGAAGCTGCTTTTTGTGAATGGGGGGGTATTCAAATGATAGTCTCACCTCCTTCATTTCTTGCCCGTTTTGAGTGAGAGAAGGAAGCACTTTGGTTTCAGAGGAAGTGAGAGGTCCCTAATGGAGTCAAAACTTCCCATGCCCGAGAAACCACTTCACCAGTTATTGCAGTGCAAAACAGGACCAGTAGAAATCACAGGTGAGTTTAGCCACCTGTTAGGTTCCCCTCTCCGAGCGGCTGGGAACATAATCCTCTTTATAATAAGAAATGCTTTGCAAACCAATTCTGCCACCTATAAATTAATTAATTATGTGTGCATCAGCAGTGCAGCACGTGGACGATTGCTTTTCAGCTTACTCAGAAAATACGATCTGTTTTGACTATGTTTATTTTCTTTATTTCTGATTGCTCAGAAAACCAGAAAGTGGCCAGGATTGTTTCTGGTCTCTATATGACAAATATTTCTAGACAGAGGAATGACAACACGTAAATTCCTGGATGAATATCATTCAGGCTAAAATTCCTTAAACTCTGAGGATTTGGGAGCATTTTCACAGATACCCAGCAGAAGGCTGAGTACTCATTAATAACTAATATTATGACTCCGTGAATCATAGTGAGCCAGATTCAGCACTTTCAGTTGCAAATCAGGTTATTATTTTACTCTTTGACCAGCTCTAGGGAGAACTCCTTAATATGTAATGCAAAGAAGTAGCCTAAGGGAATAGAGCAGACTGGCACTGTTTCCCTATAGCTTTCCAACACCGYTATCAGGTGTCGATCCTTTTGGCAGGAGGTTAAATGCACCCTGCTGACTCCTCGAACACGGTGGCGGAGACAGGACCGAGCGGGTCACCAGGACAAGCGATGGGTCAGGGTGTGGGAAGAGCAGCCAGGATGGCTGAGGAACCTCAGGTAGGGCTGAAGCGAAGGCCTCACCCTAAGCGTTGCTAACTCATCACCATGCCTTTTTTATTGAAACCACACTCCTCTAAAGGGCCAGCTTGGAACTGGCGCGTTACGTTGGAAAGGTAGCTGGTTAAATGAGGTGTGAGCAGCGCGTGCTTTAGAGCTTCTGCTGTGGATGTAATATATGAGGGAATGGCAAGAGCAGCAGGTGTTGTCGAAATTTATGGAGGAGCAGCAAGCCCAGGCGGCAGCCCCACAGGAAGAGCAGCGACAGTTACAGGAGCAGATGGTCTCAAGAATTATGAACGTGGGGCGCAGCCCCAGCTGCCCGTATAAATGAATCCGTCTTGACCAAGAACCAACAAGACGTTGCCTCCAAGGCCTGCAGGGTCAACTCGTTCAGCTCAACTGGTGGCGGTCAGGGCAACAAGCAGCCTCGGAGCCGGTCTGAATGAGCCTGACCCAAACTGAGCGTATCGATCTCTGAGCGCTGGTACTGCTGCCGACGAAGAGAGGTACATCTTGAACCAGTTGGGAATCCCAGAATAGAAGTACTGATAAAGGCTCATGGAGGAATTTAACTACCCAGACATCTGTTGAGTAACAAATACAGCTGAACATGCATCATCGCAGAGGTTCCTAAATTACAGTGAAGACAACTTTATGATCCAGAAAGTAGAGACTCCTGAGGAGAAGCCGTCCTGGATCTACAGGAGCATATTAATGAAATTTGCAGATGCAACTTCGCAAGTGCATTAAAAGTACAGCAGCATTGTGTTTTAGTATTGACTTTAACACAGTAGCGTGCGTGTTTAGAATGGACTCTCTTCCACATCAATTTATGAGTTTTTACTATTTCAGAAGTAAATGAACTTTCAAGCCTACCGATCCTGTCTTTAAAACTGTCTACATCAGCCATGAATGCCACACATTTGAGATCTGCAGAGTCTTAAGTAATATACTTTACAAACATGTGTTTGGACAACACATGGCTCATGACAGAGACTCAGCGAATTAGGAAAATGGACAGATAATATAACACAATGCCAATTGCCTTCAAAAATGCAAGTGCATACCTTTGCAGAAAAAAATCATTTGAAACAAATGTTGAATAGGATGAGGACTCTTAAGAAGCAGAAATATTGAAAAGATAATAATGCACAGCAAATAAGGCATGAGTTTTCAATAAGGCACAATAACGGAGGAGGGCTATAAAATTCTGGAGTACAAACAAAGAGATATTACATCACAAGGTAAAGTTCAAATAGGGTTTTTTTCCTGCCTTTTTGGTATCAGGAGATTTAAGATGGGCTAGCCCATTGAAATGAGCACCAAAAAGGTTAGGCTGATTATCAAGAACAACGTCTGCCAGTAGGACTTACTAATTTATGAAAAATCTTTTAGAGGTCTTGATTTACAGTAACAATTAGGAGGGGAAAAGAAAGCAAACCAAAAAGCCCCCAAGACCTGAGTTTTGTTATAAAAATAGGGGAATCTGTGAAATCCGAGGGGGAAAAAAGGTCCCTTAAAATTTCTCACATAAATCAGTTAATCTTTACCATCCTCAGAGAAACAGCAGCCTGAATGAACCCTGCTTCATTCCTCAGATCCAATACAGGGATAATGCCAGGTTTACACTCTAATGGTTCATTTCCTTACATCTGGAGAACGCGTCTTTTGAAAATTTTGGGGGGGGGGGAAGAAGGTTTTTTATTTTTTCTCTCTTGCCAAGTTTTAATTTGATGCATTCATTTCTCCATTACCGTTCTGTCCCAAAGTTTATTGTCTCAAATGCTGAGCAGCAAAATCTTTTTCTTGTATCTTTGGGAAGGTAACGTTTCAATTTACACTCGTAATAGKGAGGTATGGTCATCTCAGTGGGATGGTAACCTTAATAATCTTCCTGCTAAAACCCTGTTCATTAGCTTTAGGATAAAATATGCCTGTACTATAAATATTTCCAGAAAAGAACAAAACTTTTCACTTGTCTACATTCATCCTGACATCTGCTAGAGGTCATACAAAGAGAGAAATCTACCTCCAAAAGCAATTCCAGTTCAGTATTGTATAAGACTATTATCAAATAATTCCACTCCACCCGATCAAAGGCTTTCTCAGCATCTAATGTTAATAACAGTCATGGTCTCAGATTTTTACTTTTTCTAAGATTTTAGGCTCCTCAATGCATCACCTCAGAGGTCTTTGAGAGGTCAGGGAGCGTGCAGGTCTTTGATGAGAAAGAAGCAAGAGCTCCTTTTAATCTTAATATTCAATTTTAGTACACACACAAAAAAAGAATAAATAATCTCAGGGAGACTGATCTCAGTCCAGAAACAAGCAATAGTGGAAGATTTTTTCTGTCAAAGGTGCAATCTAAGAACTACCTTTGCAAGCAAGGAATTTGGAAGGAGATGAAAAAATGAATGAGAAGCTCTCTCTGGTTATTATTTCTGTGTGAATTCCAGTTCGAATTGGCCTTGGACAAAAAAGATTGGAGACAAACATGCTATCAACAAGATAGCGGCAGTGATATACAAACCCACGCTAATGAACTCTCTCTGTGTGTCCAGGGAGCCTGCAAACACCCGCCTGAAGGCTCTGCTTGCTTGAGGCCGGGTAGATTTGCTTGCTGTTCTCGCTCAAAGTTAATTTGTAATCTGCAAAGCCAATCTGCCATTAAGAGGCAGGAGAAAAACTTCAAGGAGAAAAACAGCAACAGAATCTCTATCAACCCGGAGCTTCAATCTTTCTGCTACACTTGAACTGGCATATACGGTCTCTGAATTGAGTCTCTCCAGCATTTCTGCACTGCGGTGGAGGCAAAGGAAAAGTCACTCATGATCCCAGTTTCTATGGGGGAAGGTGTAAAAGTCTCTGAACTGGCCCTGAGCAAGCTTACTAACTTGAAAAGTACTTAGCTGGAACTCTTTCCTGGTACGTTGACTCATGCCCTCCACTTCAGCAAAGCCAGATTACAGCGATTTGCCAACAATTTTGCGGCTGCAAAATGCAGAAAGGTATTTTAATTGCATTTTCCCCTGTGATCAGTTCTGCTGCCATATTCTGTGGTTGAGTTCTTATTGGAATGCTTTCAATAGAGCAAAGCCTTGGTACGCTGTTCTGCCCCGGCGTCCTTCCTCTCCCCCATCCCRGCCCGGTTGCTTGGATGGAAACGCAACTTTTATCTAAAAGGCTTTTTGCCTAGAAAGTGACTGCACATGGACAGCGCTGACAAGAACTCTTCATAATCACTGTCTGGGCTCTTCCCGCTCCGTGTACGTTTCCCAAAGGGAGTACACTGAAAAAAATGCATCCTGATTTGAAATGGAGTGGTGTGAACTGCCTTAGAGCCATCAGTGCTGCTGATTGAACCAGGTGAGGTTCCTGAGCTTTCCAAAAAGCCCCCTTGAATTACTAGTGACTCAGCTGGTTACTGCTCAGCAGGATCTGGAGTTTTACTTCCGCAGAAGGCAGGAAGAATGTTTCTATCACATATTTCCTCATGATCAACTCTGACGCCTTGCATGGTGGGTGACATTTCAGTCCATTGATTTGCATTAGTACAAAGATGGTTAAGCTATTGCCTGTCTCCTTGTTCTTCATCCATACACACTCAGCCTGAATAGTGAGTTTATCTATGAGTTGCCTCATTCATGCCAAAGGCATAGGTGGTGGTCCTCAGCTCCCGAATAGCCATCTGAGAGGGGCAGCCTCTTTGCTCGTCTCCTGAATTGCTTGGTGGAGCAGTTCACCTCCCTCTGTCAACTAACCCTGGCACTTTCGTTACCTGCTTGCAGCCAACACCACCCCAGCAAAGTCAGAAAGAAGTCCTTAATATGCCAATTCCCACAAAACTGTTGTATAGAAGCAGGACTTGGATTTATTCTGAGAAGGAGAAGTGGGGGTGAAAGAACGGATTGATGAAGTCCCCACAGTTAGATTGGATCTAGTTCCTATCTCGTGCTAATCCACCCCAGACTCCTGGCGGTAAGATCCAAAGCAGCATAAAGCAGATAACAGGAGTAGGCTGAGGGGGCTGGTCAGGGGTGTTTGTAAATAAATCTGGAACCTGGGATCTGCAGCCTGCTTGGTTATGGTTTTGTGAAAACACAATTACAGCATAAAATGAAAGCAGGCTGTGCAATGAAAACAAGAGGAATGCCATCACCCAGGTTGGCTTGTACTGCAAACCACCCTGGTCAATCATCCGAGATGAATGGAGGTATCCGCTGAATAACCTCATTTTGCAACTTTTATGTGAAGGCTTGATAAATGAAGTCAGGGAGAGGTACAAGAAAGTGATTAAAACCAGCCTGCGCAAAAGGCAATGATAACCTCCCTGAGCTTGAAACTTTTTCCCCCCACCTCTGCCTGAGTTTGTTGGATAATTAACCCTTTCGTCCTTCGGTCTCTGTACACAAACATTTGTATATTCATACACAGCAGCTATCTCCTGACTGACAGTTTGTCACTGGTAATAAATGGGCCCCAGTGGCAAGGCCAGCCGTTTCCAATGGGGATGCTTAGAGGCAGGTGCCTCAATTTGGAGTTTTGCAGTGGCCTAGCTGTAGCAGAAGACCTTTTTGGAGATTGAGCTCCCTCATGTCTTGTCTCTGGGCTCTCATAGCAGCTCATGGCTCACGTAAGAACCTGCTTTTAGGTACACTCCTGCAAAAAAGTGCCCCATACAGAGTGGCCAAAGAGTCTTAAATGATACTGGAGTGTTGTTCATCTATTACAGTGCCGGTGGTTACTGATTTGTGAAATGGCCCAAACGTGCACAAGAGCATATCTTACCCGCATACTGCCTCACCAGAGGTCAGGGGACCTCCTGTTCCTGGAGGTATTCAATGTGGTCCTAGTTGCTTTATGGGCTTCAAAAGAAAAAAGAGCAGCAGAGGGGTCTTCCAAGCAGCCCCCTGCCCAGCCGTGTTCAGAGGAGGCCACTTGGAGCTGGGTTGCTTCATTTTTGGTGTGCCCGGGTCTATGTTGCGATACTGGAAAATTTGCTTAGGGAAGAACAGCAGTCTGAGCGACTGAGTCTGAAAGGGGTCTCAGGTGAAGAGCGGGAAGTGAGTGTTAGCAAAACATGCAAAAGCTTTCTTGCATGTTGAGGAGAGCAGCACAATAGAAGGTGTTATGCTTTTTTTGGCGGGGAGAGTGCCCAGACGCAGCTGAAGGCGGCAGCACCCCTGCCTRTCGTTGAACGAAGCTGTTTAAACCCTTCCCGAGAAGCCCGATCTCGGCTGAGAAATGTCAACAGAGCTTTTACAACAGCCTGAAAATTAATTGTCCTCTGAAATGGCAGTCCTCAATTTAGGCTTAATCTCCCCTGCATTACTCAGGTAGCTATTGTAAAGCATCGGCCCGGTCGCCGCGCTCGCTGACAGGTTCTGTATCCCTTCCCCACGCCCACTGGAAGGCAAACAATCACATAAATCCCTCTTCCCGGGCACGCTCAAACTCGTTTCTTATTGTGGGGCAAATTTATGGTCGCGTTTACTATGCAGTCTTTAAAGGGGACTGCCTGGTGGTTGAAGGTCTAAAATTACAGATGACCTGGGTGTAAGCAAAAGTGGATTTATTAAAAAAAAAAAAAAAGAAAGGTCTATGTTTAGGGGAAGGGGGGAAGAGGAGGAGAGCTGGATGGTCCCTGGGAGTTTATGACCTTTTTGTTAAAAAAAAAAAAAACACCCTTCAAAAAAGGTAGAAAAGCAATTTTCATTCTGGGGCTCTAAATATCTGTTTATGCCACTGCCATGATGTGAGCATGCCCGGTCAGGATGATTTAGCACTCTACTGATGACTACCAATGGAAGGACTTCATGTGAAAAGGTAGTCTGCCAAGGCTAATGGGCTCTGGTTTCAAAGGGGTGCTCTGTGTACATTAGTAGTGCATGGAGAAGGTGCAGAAAGGCCTCTGCAGACATTAGGAATGGAGTGTTGTTGATGATGAAAAGGCACTTTGCCGTTGAGGGAATGGTGGGAGAGAAAAGGCATATCTGTCTTTGTGATTAGAAATGCATGCTTCCTTTCATCATCTGAGCTGAAAAATTGGCTTCTGCTCTTGGTTTATGAAACCATTTTTCTTTTCCCCTCCTTCCCAGGTTTGCAAACTCTTTAATAAATTAGTTACTGTGAGGTGCATGGGTGCAACAGTCACCTTAGAGGCTTTTCCCAAATGCATCTTTAATATTTTATAAGTATTTAAATAGATTTACTCAATGTGAACAGCCTGATTTATTAGCACTGGCACTCTGGCATGGGAAGGGGGTTCAATACAAATTATGTTGTGTCAGAAATTTTTAGCAGCTAGGTCTCAATTTACCAATGGATTCTCGGAAGTCAGGAAATAACGGGGCCCACCCCATGTTAATATTTAATCAGGCCTTGGTGCCAGAAAGAAGAAGCTGTGGAACGAAYGAGACACAACCAGGGAAGCCTTTTATTACATTAAAACATACAGCATGTGTATGTTATACTTCTTAGATGAAGGTGGAGAGAGCAGAAGGGGATTGGTTGTTATGGCGAGTAAGAGGTTCAGATCTGCTGCTGAATAAAGACACTTTCTCAGACTCTGAGAGCTGACCAGATAGACATTAAAACTGCCACCGCAGATGTATGGTGGAAGCTGTAGTGACCAGGTGTGAAACTCGTTTCCCTTCTGAAGGTCCAAGAGGTACCTTTCCTTGTGCATATTCAGACCATAACACGTCCGCTCAACCTGACATGATACCAGAGCTGCTTTGTAAAGCACTTTGTAATGATGCAATGAGAAGGATGCTATGAAACCTAATATTATCCTATGTAACTATTGCACAAACAGGTAGGGGAAGAGTGGATTTACTGGTTCTCTAAAGCTGTCACTGTTTTGAACTACCTAAAATTCATTTGCACTCGGAAGTGCTACGTGAGGTTACTTCTATTTAGCCTGGCATGCTATCACTGTAAAAGCAAACAGTTTTATTTCCATATGAAAGCACCAAACACCTTTCTTGATGTGGATTTTGAATATAAATTTAAAATGCAAAGAAGCACAGGAGCAAAGGGGGAATTATTTTCACAGCAGTGTTCATTTACTTGCATGGGACAGATGAATATGAGGGCACAGTTGCAAAATTGCCCTGCACATTAGTAGGGCTTTCCTAAATCACCTCACCCAGTGTGAGGTGAGCAATGCAGATGAGTTAGGAACACGCTCAAAAACTGGCAAAGTCTCATTTCTGCTGGGTACCTCTGACAGTGCCTCCCCACTCCATCCCAACAAGCCAGTGGGATAAACAGATGGACTGGGAACAAAGAATAAAGCTTTGGCCAGCTGTAGCTGGACTGATTCTAGATAAAGAAGAGGAAAGAGGACTTCTCAGAGCCACAGATCCCTTCCTGGAATATTTCAAGATGACCCAGCAGTAGGCAAACCCTACGGTGGTCAAGAGCTGCCTAACCATAACTGCACGCTCATGTGCAAGGGTTGAGCTCTTTGGAAGGTGTGAACTAGATCAGTGTGGTTGAAGTTACTGGAGTAACACCAGCTGGCACTGGCTGAAGTTTTGGCATGTAGTCGAAGTCATGGTATCAGTGAGCTAGTTTTCTGGGGGGAACTTTATTCATTTCCTTTCTCATTAAGCACGTTTATTTCTATCACTTTAAACATACAGTGCATTCAGTTTCCCCGTGTGCTTGCTTTATTTAAAGAATGACAAAAGAGTTGAACTGCTAGTGCTTTGTAATGTTAATATTCGGAAGACTGGACTATGCTCCGGTGAGATGACTGGGCTGAAGGAAGCAGCTGCTTCACACATCTTCTTCTGCTGAGTTTTGATTGGAAAGGTTTATTGTAAGGCTAGATGATCAGGGCAGAACCCATGTGCTTATACAGTGATGGCTGCCTGTTCCAGCTGCTATGGGGATCTCGGATCTTTAAGCTGAATATGCGGAGGCGGGAGAGGGTAAACRAAGGAGTGGAGCAACACTCCGTGCTACACGGGATTTCTTTATGCTGTGCATGGCGGAGTTGAATTTGTTTCTGTGGGACGTGTACGTGAGTGTTTTTCAGTGAGATGCTGGTAGATCCAGAGTAGATTCATCTCTCCCTAAGTCACTCGTTAGGTCTCCCCCTAAGTTGGGTCCCCTAAGTTACGTCTCCCCCTAACTTGTCTCGTCCACGTGATAGTAGCTTCAGCTAGTATTACTATAATACAAAACTGATACATTTCCTTATAGGTGGACAGAGAAATTATGAACCATGTAAGAGTAACGTAGAGTTGCACCTACATCAGCCTGTGTGCATGACGGTCGTTCAGAGAAGAACAAACTCTTCTCTGCTGCAGGGAAGGAGGTCCCTTGGCCTGCAGAGGTCTTGGGGACAGCAGGTCCAGATTCCTGCTCTTCTCAAGTATCAGCCATGCTCTCCTGCCTCTGGGAAGCAGCTGCTTAGGAGTCACATGTGCTTCCATGTGTACGGAGGCATTTCTTTCTCCTCTCTCCGATTAGGCCAGTTGCACAGTTTGGGCCATGATTGGCTTCTTCTACAGCATAAAAAACACATGACGTAAAATTACCTTCTAAGTTCACTGATTTTCTTTCCTAAACCACTGCAATTTTCAGCACCTTTCTCCAATTTCTTAGGGATGGTATGTTATGTCTGAACTGTGGCGTGTTACACACATGAGGTGATCTCTTCGGTAGGCATTTGGACACAGTCACAAGCAAAGAAGATGCTCTTGTTTTGAATCTTGGAAAACAAAATACCACCATTTACTCCAACTCAAATATATGTGAATAGATTTTCTCTTAAGTTTTTTTAAAGTTGGCCTAGATAGAAAMGCAATAGAGGAGAAACTATCAGAGGGAATAGGGGAAATTTCACAGTTCAAGTATATGAAGCTTAGTAATATTGGTATTAGGAGAAAAATGGAAAAATATTGTTGTTATAAAAACATTGTAGAAAGTTAAAGAAAGTGATACAGATTTCCAGCAAACGCTCACATTTCAAAAGTTCACCTGGACTTCTTGCTTCTAAAGAATTTGACCAGCTAAAAATATGTCTGAAAGCACAAAAATTCCAGCTCCCTGCGTCTCAGAGGAGAGAGCTACTCGCAAAGGAGACAGAGGAACAGATTCTGCCATCGTCCACGGAGGGTGGCTTGCTTGCAGAAACGGTCGCACTCTGGCCTTTAGGGACAGCTACACGGTACTACTTGCTATGTGAGTAAGGCCAAAATGATTATCTTCRAGATCTGAATGTGATTTTAATTAGAGCTTTTATTATTGGAACAGCTGTAACCAAGACTGTTACAGTCAATTATATGTGGAGCTTTATTGGCAAAGGGTGTTTAATATTAAACAATCGTTGCTAACCGTGAACATACCTGATATAATAATGGACTTTATTTGGAAGATCAGCAYGAGATAAAGGAGTTAAATGTAGCCGCACCGTCCGTAACAATAACACATTGCTGAGGGGATATCTTGAATTCGTTTTATTTGGAAACAGAAAACTCTGAATGTTGTTAGATTATCTTTTTGAGAGCGTAAAGTAAATGTTTGGTAACCAGAGATTTGTATTGCTAGAGAGAATCACTTTCACTAAAGCTACAGTAACTGAATGTTTAAATGTGCGGGGTTGAGCTGTCAAAGCACATAACAACATCTTTAAATAAAATGGAAGTGGCTCGAGCTGCCTTTATCCCTGTTGTCCTCTGACAGCTGCCGACRGTTCGGTCCTGTTCCTGTTGAAGTCGGAGGAGAAGCTGTGGTCCAGCTTCGCCTGACCGTGGCGAAGAGGATCCGTGTGCCGGGCTGCCGCGGCGGCGAGGGAGCTCTTGCTGCCAGGGCGGCGCGGTCCCGCCACCCCGCAGCCTGCAGCAGCGCGACTCAAGGCTCCTGCAAGAGAGCAAGCTGACCGTCCCGGGAGTCGGGGTGTCAGCGTGCCTGGACGCAGCGGACGTGCCGGTGCCGGGTACGCCGAYCCTTCCAGCCACGTAGACGGGCCTGTTCGCTGCAAGAATAAACACGCGGTGCAATTTAACTGCGAGCGGGGAGATTGCCGAGGAGAAGGTTAGCTGCAAGGCTGAACGGGGCTCATCGCACTTGCGCAGATGTGGGGTCAGGCGCCGGGCCGTGGTGGTGTCCAGCGCTCGGTGTCTACCGTGCCCTTTGAGTGGGGGGAGAGGAAGGAGAGCGTCTCCTCTCGCAAACGCCTGCCAGCTCTTAAGAGGCTTTTGTGGAGCCTGTGCAAACCAATAGTCGAGTASTGCAAAATACAGCATTTCTATGCAGAGAAAAAGACTAGGAAAAAAGAAAAACCTAAGGTGTAAAATATAGGAAAAAGCAGTATTTGGTGTTGCACTGTTTGGAGACCCAGCTGAAGCCGATGGGAGTTTGATCTCTGAAAGCACAGCAGGACTGAGCCATATATAGGAAAGCACAATCTGTCAAAATTAAGTGTGTAGTTTATGGTATGCTTTTTGTTTGAAATAACATATTACCTCCTATTTGTAGTAAAGCAGACTAAACAGTTCTGTATGTCTGCATTTAAAATTTTCAGGCAGAGAGTGAGGATACCTTTTACCTGGAAATTGTAGAGTCGGAGCTCAAAAGTGTTAGCAGTGATATAAATGAATACCTGTGATTTTACAGGCRTATAAATCTAGAGCTTCTGCTTACACAGCCTAGCTCTGTCTGAAGTATTGGCTGGATCTGCAGATCCCTGCTGGAGGACTACTAGGAAACAAATGAACTTGCAATGCGTAGTATCTTAAAGGAAACTATAAATGGGAGAGGTCAAGGACTAGGCATGTAAGCGACAGGAAAAAAAAAATCTTCCTTTTAGTTTATACAACTTCTGCTTCCATGTCTGCGCAGATTCCAAATAAGGAAGAGTAACTTTTCAAGGCACAAGGCCTGTACATGTTTCCTGACCTTATAATTCTCACAGTTCTAGACATTCCAAGGTAGGGGGTCATTCAGACAGAGTTGTAATTTCTTGTGCATATTTATTTCCAAAGTATCTTTTGCATAGTTTCCCAGTGAAATCATGTGCTGGGGCTGGGGAATGCAAAATAGGTTATTTTTCAAGCTTGCATATAAAGGGCCTGTCAAACGGGACTGTTTTGGACTTATCAAGCAAAAGTGCCAGAGCCAAACTGCGGTGTTTGCAGCTTGTGCTTCCCAATGCTGTTAGGCGCTGGGCTTCCAGCGTTCAAACTGGGATGACGTTAGAAGGTTAAGGAGCTCTGGTTTTGTTATCTGTGAGGATTTTAGTGATGTTAAAAGTCACGAATGCATAAGTTGGCTCAGTAGGAGTGCGACCTGAGCCTTCCCCAAACACTAGATTTTGTTAACCCTTTTCGTTACGCCTGTGCTCCTTTTTCTTCACATTCCATAAATAAATAAACTCACAAATTTAGGGGGAAAAGGTTGTAGAAGCCCTACTTCTCTGTAAATAACCTTAACTGGTTGTGAAGGCACATTTTGAATTCTTTTTCCTGGTTGTTCAAAACACTTTTTTTTTTGGAACAATTGCATTTATCTGATCAAAGGATTAAAACACATCAGTGACCAAACAAAACATCCTGAATTTTGAATATTCATTGTTGAAAATACATCTCCCAGGCAGCAGCTAGAAGTTGTCTSCTTTCTGAAAGAGGTTTAAATAATGTATTTGTCTGGCCATTTTCAAAAACAAGGATTATGCTAAAAATCCTGTAGACAATCTATTCATAAAGAGAGAAGCTAAAATTAAGAGGAAAGAGTTTGTCCTTAATGCTACTCCGTGCTCAAATCAGTAGTCAGAAGAGTTAGTTAGACCTCAGCTTTTATCAAGAAGTATCTAACAAATTTAAATTGAAATGTAGGCACTTTCTGAACTCTAAAACCATACAGTGCATTTGGGACTGATGTTTTGAAGCTCTTGTGGAAAAGGAAACATAGAATTTCTGCTTGCAAAAATTCCTGCTAAAACCTAACCTTTTTTCTAAGCATTTCAAAAGAAGGGCGAGGGGAAGATCCCACAGAATTTGGGAGTGTTTTCACAGATTGCTAGTGACCGTAGGTATCATTTTATAAGACACCGGTTAGGCTGCACATTACATATGGAGACAATTTCTGCCTCAGCTATATTTACCTTTCCCTTTGATCTAATGAGCAAAAGCTTGTGTATATTGAGACAGAACTTGCTCTATAGTATCCTGTTTGGCTTGCATATTAGAAGAAGTTTGGAAGAGCTACGTTGACATGTGCCAATGTAAATAGGAGGACAAGTTGGTGAAACGACCCTGATTTAGGCATGCGAAGGGACAGTTATGAGGTGATAGGAGTGAAATGCATTAAGTGCTGCCTTTCTCCTTTATCATTAGAGAGTCATTGAAATGTAAGACTGGAAGGAAACTCCATAGACCATATATTCTGTTCCCCTGCTCTAAGGCAGGATCAATTATATGGCCATCTCTCGAAGCCATTTAAGTAACATATTACTGGAATGAAGAGATATTCTTTATATTTAGAAGGAGGAATACTGCCAGCACAGTTAGATACTTACCTTCCGGAAAAAAGAAAAAAAAAAGAAAAAAAAAGAAAAAAACATAGAAAAGGGGTTATTTCAGCTCTCCAAGAGTTATCATTCAAATTAGTGTAATGATTTGCTTGGGATCATTGGAGAAGCCTGACTAGAAGATAAGATAGGATATATGGAAGCAAAAAATCAGGAGATATGATTACAGAAAGGCAAGAGAACAGGTTGAACAGGCTTCCAGTTGAGGTGGTGAGCTCAAAGGCAGCAGTATATTTAGGCAGCAACTGAACGAGTATGTGGAATTCAAAAATACAGAGCTGCAGGTTGGTTTTTTGAGCTTTGAATTACCTGCTGAGCCTTTCAAAGGTTAGAAGAGTTATTTCACAGAGCTCTTCCTCCTTATTTGCTATCAGAGATGTGTATGTGCATGTGTGTTTGTTTACACAGCACTGATTTTGCCCCTTCTGAACAAAAATGCACCATAGCTTTAAGACTCTTTCAAAAAAAAAAAAAAAAAAAAAGTTTCAAGTTTCTTAAAGTAGTATGAGAGAGAGAGAGAAGACCCACAGTTGTTCCACTTCAGATGCAAAGGATTCCTCCTTGTCTCTGCTGTAATCTTGTCAGTGCAACGCACTCTGCCTGATTGTTGCGAGCTGTTTTCCTGAAGCCAGACCATTTCATTTGACTTTCTTCCGAGCTGCAGCTTTCCTCTGCTCTGCTTTGAAGTGTAAACACTACAATTATTTGTAGAGTGTTATTGGTCATTTGTTTTATCAATCTAATATTCTTATATCATGCATCTTAATATCACTATTAACTGTTTTGGGTCATTTCCTATTTGTATACCAGAAAACTACTTCCAGTGTTATTACTTATTGGTCATAATCAATTAGGGAAGTTTTTAGACTATGGCAGTCTTATATAAATACACTGGCAAAGTTCACCTCCTATGATTTCTGACAATTAAATTGTTCTGTCACTTTGGGACCTTCATTAATCTCAACTTGTCATCCTTGTTTATGCAGGTTATAATGGCCTGTGTGTGTAAGTGAAATGAGATGMTAAAAGCCCTTGGCTGTTTAACTCTTTGATGAAAGTCAAGCAGGAATACATTGTTAAAGGGAAAAGATGGGGTTTTTTTTTTTTTCATTCCCCAAAATAGCACCATGGAAATTATTGCACTCTTTAATGAGTAGCAATGAAATAAGCCAAAGGAAGGTCTTTCAGAGGGRTGAAGAAAGCAGAGCTGACAGTACTATTATCACAGTCCTCTGTGCGTATGCCTGAGWGCGCAAGGAAACAAAGATGTGGCAAGGCAGATTACTTTCTCTTCCAGGGAAGTGGTGTGAAGACATCACGTTCCAACACACAGAGGAATCCAACAACTAAAGATTTTTAGATAACATTGCAAGATCAGTGTAACTCAGGTGAAGTATATGGCTAAGGTTCTTGAAACATTGAACTGTGAGTTTATCGGTATAGCCTTCAATTTGCATGAATCCGGTAGGTCGATTACCTGGGACCACTATGGGCTCTGTTCTGAGGAGTTTGCAAAGTGAAAAGTCTTCAGAAGGATTAGCAATGMACCCACCTTTGTGGGTCCGTTTAGAAGATTGAATGTAATATTTAATTTCCTGGAGGAGTTCAGTATTTCCTTCCTGGTTAAAGTATCTCCTTGATTTTAAAGTCCTACTTTCTGGTGTTTCCAAATGCACATGGTAGTTTATTATTTTCTACCCTTTTCTGCAATTCTTTAAATTCTTAGAAAGCTTTTTGAGTGGTTTCGCCATAGCAGCAGCCCCATTACAGGTGTCAGCCTGAGTCAGGGCTCCTCACTAATCCTTCCTCCTGGAGCAGTCCTCACTTTGCAGCAGAATTATAGTCAGATCCTCACCGCAAACCGTGGAACAAAGATGCAGGCACCTTTTATTCCCCGCAGGCTGCCAGGCCTAGCGTTTCTTGCTGGCCAAGTGTCTCCTGAAACTGAAATCCAGGCTAAAGGATCTTTATTCAAATTTGCAACTGGAAATTCACGGCCGGGTCAAAGCAAGTAGCCCACTGTCCCACGCTGAGTGTGTTGCAAAGCTAAGGATGGGCTAYGGGTCTCCTGAACCATGCTCTGATACTCTGGCCACATGGCCTCCTGGCTGACCAAGGTTAAAAAATAGGAATAGCCTTAGAGTTGTCTGTCTCAAATCTACAAGGAGTGTAATGATATGCTATTCTCTGCACCCTGAGAAACATATGAGTGACATCTTCTCTCTGAGCACTAATTATCATAATTCTTAGACCAGGAAGAGATCCAGAACGCTGCACAAATTATCACCCAATATCTTTAATAAATGTGGATGGTAAGTTACTTGCAAAGGTGCTGGTTAATAATCTGGAACACATATTCTCAGACCTAATTCATTTCAGTCAGGTRGGATTTATTAGGAACTGGACTGTCACACAGTAATACAAGGCAACTCTTTAGTGCAGTAAGTTCACAGAGAAGCAAAGAAGAAAGCTGGTACATCTTGTGGCAATATAAATGACTTAGACCATACAGGCRGTTTGTTTCCGGCATTCCTAAATGTTGGGCTGTGGAGACACCTTGACCCTGCGCGGTACAAGCCAGTGTCACCCAAGGACCTACTGTACAAATGCAGGTGGATTCGTGGGCAGGCTTCCTAAGTTACAAAGAGGGAAAATGGCAGAGCTGCTCTCCCATTTCTACTTGATCTGGAGGTCACATCATAACTGCTTTCTTTTTCTTGTAGGATACGAATTTATAAAGAAACCCAAATCCCGTGTGCCTCGCGGGTGCCCATTTTGCATGTGTCTGTCTTTCTTTACTGCCTAGAGATGTGATGGGCTCCTACCAGAGATGCCTTAGTGTCTGTGCCTTAGGTTAGGTAGGATAACTTCATGCCTAGGGGGCAAACTGCCAGATGTTATTTGTCCAAGCTGCCTCTAGGCTGCTCTAAAGCATACCAACACATGTGTCAGGGCAGAATGAGAGTCAGGGCTGCCTTCCAGTTTTTTCTTGCTCCCAGACTCTCTCCAGGGGAAGCTGACTTCAGGAACAGAGAAACAAAGACCGTGGAAATAGGAGATGTGTGTATCTTGGGTTCTAATGCTGTGGAGAGCTGTATATACGGAATTTCCTCTTACAGTTTAAGCATAATACCATATATATATCTTTCTAGATACTCCAGCATATGGTAAAGAGTATACATGAGACGCAAATGCCAATGCTTGCTCCTGAAGCTGTGGAGAAAGCATTACTGCCTCTGCTTTGAGAATGCCAGCTGATCACTTTGGGGATGAGATAAGGCTTTAACAGGTCTTTTGAAATAGATAAAAAAAAACCACTGGATTTTACTCAAGATCATGTTAAAAAAAAATCTTGGGTTTAGCCAATTCACTTCCACTCACTGCCTTTATACATACACATAAACTTCACAGACCCAAACATTAGATCTCAGTATAGTATTGGTTGCAAAAGAAGTGATTGATCCTGCAAAAGAGAAGAAGGCTTGCCTAAATGAACATAACATAGTGGTGAAGCACTGTTCTTGAAGTGGTAGCCTCTCAAAGATGCTGTTGCTCCTATTCTACTTACATTATCATCTTTCCATGAACAGAGAGTTTACTTAGACTGATATCTGTGGGGGGAAGTCCATTTTTAGCTTGTTTTTTTCCGTTGGCCAGTACAACCAGACCCRGAGAAGATGGCTAATACTAGCCTATTGAAAGTGAAAAGACAGGACTGAGCACAGTGCAAGGAGGAAACTCTCAAAAAAGTTTACTATGCCATGCAAAGGGTGGATATTTATGTCTTAACCCCCGTTGCTTTGCGAATAAAATTTAGCATTRAAGAGATGACATTGATGTATTTATCCTCCCTAGCAGATAGTTTTCCATGCTTTTCCCCTCTTGCAGCTTTACCTTAGTGACATTTTCCTTTTTAATGTTTGYGTTAAACACTTTTGGTACATTACATTTAGCACACGATTATGCACAGCCGCTAAGTTACATAAATAAATTCTCATCAGTGTTGCATGTGAACCCTGAAATGACTACACCTGTACTAGCTCAAGACCTGTAAACTGATTAATTGCACCAGGAGCAGTTAGCGCGGGTGGAATTTGCACTGAGTTACTCCATTTCCAYGGTCCGATTGCTGGTGTCTGCAGGAAATTGCATTATCTTGTGTTTATCAGAAAACCGCATGTCGGAAAGTGGTCCCCGAAAGCAGAGGGCTCCAGCGGTGCTCACGGGATGCGGAGCAGGGTCAGGGCAAAAATGGTCAGTTGAGGCTCCCCCTGCACTTCACTGTGTCTTGTGAAATCCAGAGATTCGCTTGATGAGATTATTTGAAAAACCGTGTTGAATGCAGTGTTCCATGTTTTATTTGTGTGAATGCTGGCTTTGACCAAAATGGAAATTGTCGTGTTTCATTGCCTAAGCAGCAATTTTTCAATTTTTATTAAAAATAGGAAACCAGCGCTTTCAAATGAAAATTCTATTGTTTTGAATGAAATTCCAGGGCTTTTGAAGACTAATTTTGAGAAAAAAGGGAAAAAATGTAACTTACAGGCTGTTTATTTCTCTGCTACAGCCATCTAATATCCTCARAGGGTGTAAATCAGTTCAGTTTAGCAATACCAATTAAACAAAACGTGGCCTTATAATCTCACAGTGTATTTAAATGAAATGAAATATTTAGTTTTTTTAAATGAGCAATCTCACATAATTAATCAGTTACAAGTTATTCAGAATCATTAAAGTAAGGGGACATACCAAGGCAGGCTAATACAGATATAAAAATGTGTTCGTCTGTGTGTGGGTGCCTGCRCATRTGTATATATGTGCATATATATGTACATATACATATATATATATATATGCATATTTTTGAATCTCTATCTCTGCATGCAAAAGTGCACACACACACATACATATTTTTATATATATGTATGTGTGTGTGTATGTAAATGTGTGTGTGTATGTGCGTGTGTGTGTATATATATATATATATATATACACATATACATATATGTATATATATGCACACACAAAAACACTGATGAAACAACTGGTGACTACCTCTCCAGGCAAATAAGGCTCATAAACTGACACGTTTTGGTTCATCTGCATGTAAAGCATATTACACATCACTGTTATAATGCAGACATCTTAACTTTAAATGAGACGAAAACAAACATAAAATTAGCACTTTAGGGAACCCCCTGCCACTCAATTTGTGTTGGGTTTAACACCTTCTCATTTTATATAACCTTGTACATAAACAGTTTTATATCAGCCCTTGATATGGCGCCTTCAAAGAATTAAATGTTGAGCTGTTTAAAAGCACTAATTAGCAGCTTTAATACAAAGGGGAGCATAGTTATTAGTAAAATCTTGTAAACCTCAAATACCCTTCGGGCCCAGTCATTTGTGTGTGAAATAACTCAATAACAATATTATACTGTTAATCACAAAAACCTTCAAGGGAAATGCTAAATCTAGGAGGAAATACAAACTGTACCTTTCCAAACAAAGGAGGAAAAGTGACCGTCCACATTAAAGCAAAGCCATAAAATCCCAAGAACATATTTATTGATAAAATGCAGCTTGTTTCCTAATAAGGGTTTTTGCAACCTCTAACTTTATGCATGTACAACAGCAAACATACGTTAATGGTGTTTAGTTTGAGCACAGCTAGCAACATATTTATTAAATTAGCACTTCATTCCTTTCAGTGATGTGTACCAATGCCAAGGCTTTTGCAAAAAGTAACTTTTGGTAGTGGCATGATGATAACACTTAAATCTATACAGAGTTATTTTTGTCCAACACAAATAGACGTATATCGTTAGAGATGTTTAGAAAAGCGCTGGGATCTATCCCACCTAGATTTTTTCCTAGGAAACCTGTATGTGCCCCCTTTATTTTGTCTGATCAATTTAAATTTGACAGTGCTACTTCTCTCAGTACATCACACATGTTTTATGTTAGTAGTTAATATTTTTGATGCAGGTAAGTAATTATATTCTTAAGTGTTTAAAAATTACGCTAATTCCAATGTTATTAAGGRGGTTGTGTTTCTAATTTATACAGTGTGTTCTAGCTGAGTGACACTACATAACAGAAGAAATATGCAAAATCATGAAGTAAATCTTTTGGCTGAGAAATAATACCTAAAACGTAAAACACTAAGAATCTCAGAATTTATAGATACTCAAAAAAACAAGTAAGACATTGATATTATAATTTAGCTATGATTTCATGAGATATAATTAAAGACTTCACCTTTAAAAAATGTGCCTTTCTGCTAGTGTTTCAGTGAAAAGTGTTTGAGCAATACTTTGAATTTTGAGTTTCCAGAAATTTTTTCAGAACCTTGTTTACACTTCTGAAATTATTCTTACTGTTCTTCTTCATGTTATTAATACTATAATGCAAGCTTTGTATGCTATCATGCAGAATCACTATTTTTGTCTGATATCATCCTTCTCCTCACTTTTCCTGGGAAAAAAAGTTGGGAAAAAAGTACCAGGCATACATATTTTTACCATTGTCATGGTAATGATCATTTGCTGATCCTTTTGGTAAATGATAATTAAAAAAAATGTAAATAAGGGCAATTTCTACTATTTGTAGGCYGTTTAAACTAGGAGTTTCTCCATAATGAGCAATATCTATCCCCTCCAGCTCTGAGCTACTATTAGAAACAGATTTTTTTAAAGCCCTGCTATATTTGCTGTGAATATATATTTTAATGTATTTCTTGAACATAAAAGAGCTGGCCAGAGCTTAAAGATTTTTTTGTGTGTGTCATGCTTTGCTTTTTACGGTGTTTTATGTTACAGCCTAATTAGTATCTTACAGTGCCCTTACATGTACTTAGAGTGTAGGGTTTCACTAAATACACTGAGCGTTTTATTTTGGGGGACCTCCGTGACACACACTAAGCAGTTTTAAGCAGGCTAAGAATATGTTTCCAGTCAATCAAGCCTCTAGAGATAGGTTATCCACCTCTGGCTAATGCACTGCTATAAAACCTTCACCATTTCTGACTACATGATCCAGTCTGTTATTAAACCCCGCACTGTGCCCAGCAGCAGCGTTCGGATGGGGGGGGAGGGAGACGACTATTTCCAGGACTTCATAAAGCCGACTGTAACAAATTATATGAAGATGAACTAATAGCAACCTCGGCGGTGGATGGCCTGGCCAAATTAGGTACGACTTGTCAAGCGGGGGCTTCGCCTACTGCTCCTTCTAGCCTGGCTTCGCAGAGGAGGTCCTCACCAGCGGCTGGTTCAATGCGGTGGTGGACTGGAGCGAATACTCGGGCTGCAGCAGAGCGATGGAGAAATGAAGGGAGCGATGCCTTGAGACCGTCTAAAAACCAGCGTAAAGATCCAGTGAGGTCTCCAGCGCCTGCAGTTTTCCCGCTGAGGAGTGACAGCGCCCACCCAAAGCCGGCAGATCCCATGGATGGAGAGCAGCRGTGGAGGGGGCCGGCGGTGGCAAGCACGGCCCTGGGGGGGTGATGGATGAGGAACGCTCCCATTTCTGCAGAGGGGCTCATCCATCCATCCCAACAGGGGAATCCTGCTGGGGACGCCACGCCGGGGCCGGCGGCCTGTCCGCTTTCATGTCCGTCCTGCGGAGGGCACCAGCATTCAGCGCCGCGGCGCTGCCCTGGGCGCTGCAAGCCGAGGAGGGATGTCTGGACGCGTTTGAGAAGGGGCCCCTCTTTGCCCTCGCTGCAAACTGGCCAAATTTCCTTTTGAAAAGGCCAAGAGCAGCCTAGTCAGTAATAAAATGAAAGATAAATTGGTCATGTTGAAAACATCTTAAGATCCAGCCAGGGCAAGCTTGGCCCCTTMGCACTTGGAGGGCCATCGAGGTGGAGCGCGTGGTGGGCTGGGCAGGTGGCCCTGCTGGTTGCAATGGAGGAAAACCCAGGAAAACTCGAGGCTTAAGCAGAGTTTATGTTTAACCATGAGAGGCTCATCCTGCACTCCCTGCAAAGACCTTTCATTTCCATCTGGAACGAGGGTACGATAACCTCGTCAGACCGGCCTCGCGGTCACCAATCAAAACACGGACTCTTGACATTTGCCTAATTATCTTTTCTCATCATCAGTCATCTCTTGAAGTCTTTGCTTCATTCAGACGCCAGGTATTTCCGAAATTAATCATGTCATTGAAAGCGGCATCTTTTCATGTAAATGGACTTTATTATCTGGATCGAAAAGCTTCCCTCCCCCCAATCCCCCCCGCCAAGCCCTCCTCCTTTGAGCTGCAAAAGCCCATTTGTAGGGAAAGTGTCTGAAACGTGACGTGCCGCCTCCTCGAGAGCGGTCGGCGGCGGTGACCTCCCAGCAAGAGCGCGGCACCCGTCCCGGCGGGCGCGGGTGCGCGCCGCCCGCACCCTCGGGCCGGAGGCGTGCTAGCTGGCCCCCGCGCTCGGGGGTGAGCGCCTTGCCAGTGCTCGCCCGCAAAGCCTTCCTGCACCGGCCGCTGCGCGTGCAATTATTTTGTGTTCATCCTTCCGGCGTCCTCCCTCTCTCCCTGCTATAAGAGGGGATGGGAAYGGCTTTGTTTGCTTGTTTTAATGGGGATTACGGGCTGGATTTAGCGCGTTAGCGAGGCCCCTCCTCTTTCATTAAATCCTGTTTGACAAATGTTTGGGACGGCGGGATTGATCAGCCCGTGGCGTTGCTCCTCTTAGCTTTAACTTTCAAAGAGGCGCTATCTCCRAACCACGTTGAGTCAACAAGGAACCAGTCTGCCGTAACCGACGGTGCCTGCGCAGGGTTGTAGGGACGCGGGAAGAAGGAACAACCGGGGGGTTTGCCCTCTGGAATGTTATCTAAGCCTCGGGAGAAGGATGGATTCATTTTGCTCGTTAGGCTTGCTCTTTAAAGGATTAGATAACGAGGAGGCTTGCGACCCTGGGACTAGACAGATTGGCACTGATAATGCCGTTCTGCCTTCGAGAGGGAGCTCGCTTTTTAAGGTCGTGGTGGCACGTTTGCAAACTTCTTTCAAAAACGCCGTGTTACGTTCTGCTGGCTGAGCTTCCCTCGGGGACCGTTTCGGGAGAACAGTATTAGCTGCTGGCAAAACCTGCCCTCAAAAGTGAACATTCAGCGTCAGCTGGCTGAAAGAGAGAAATGGAACAAAACATTGGCTTTTTCTTAGGTTACCCCAAATCTGCTGCAGAGGACTAACACTTTAAGGTCATTCTTTTTAGCCTGCTTAAAGCAGCTTTAACCTGAGAGGAAGCAGCACCTATTTTGAAAAGTTTTTGGAGCTGTTTGTCTCGTAGAAGAGACATGTTCTGCGTTCCCTGGTAGCAGTTTAAGAAGCAGACCAGAAGTGGCTTTTTTGCTAACAGGCACACCAGAAGTGGCTTTTTTGCTAACAGGCACACTGTTATACCTCTGTGAACGTGGCGGTGCGTGTTTGACACTTAAGGCATGGATTAGAAACTGGAGATTTCTAAAATCAGCACGAAGCAGGGCCAACATCCAGTTTGGCTTCCCGCCTCGTGAAGAAGGCAGCACCTCTTGAACGTTTTCCTCTGTACGAGGCGGTGTCTTTCTGCAGACCTTTCAAAACTGTCGTGAAAATAGCATGACAGGGAAGCCACCCCAGCACAGAGTAACCTGCTCCAATTGCCAAATGCTCGCACTCAAAAATCTCCCGGTAATTTCTCGCGGGAATGTGTCCAGCTCTGATCTCCAGCCGTCGGATCTTGTTTTACGTACGGCTTTGTTAAACTGAAGAGCTCTCCATCAAATTTCTGTTTCCTCTGAAGGTTCTCGTACGCTGTGAGCAAGTCACTCCTTAACCTTTTCTCTATTAAGCTAAACAGTCTGAGCTTCTTGAGCCTCTCACAATTGTTTTCTAATCCTCCCGGTGTTTTCGAGTCCTTTAACCATTCTCATGGCTCTTCTCTCTAATTTATCAACAGCCGCTTGAAGCACAGGCTCCAGAACTGGCTTTGCTGTTCCATTAGTGGTCACACCAGTGCCACAGGCAAAGATAATCTTACTTCAGGCTTCTTGGCTATATCCGCCTGTTTACATATCCTAAGGGCTGAAGCTACCCTGCCAGCTACAGAGCTAACGCTTAGCTGAGTATCCACCACAACACATCCATGTTCCTTTCGGAGCCGTTTGCTCCCAGGAGAGAGCCCTGCCCTCCTGTAAGCCTTCCCCCAGCCTGGTTGCTTCAAGGTAGCGTTTGGCCCTTCCCCGTGCTTATCGCTTCCTCTGGGCATCCGTGCCCTGCCATCGCTATTCACCACCCTCCCGAGCYGGGACGGCGGCGACCGCGGGTTTTCTGACGAGTAAGCGTCGCAAACCGTGGCCAGCCAAAGCAATAACCCTCCGTCGCCAGGTCTGGGGTGAGCTACTCTGCCCTACAGTTCAAGTTTCTCGTGTATCTCATGATAGGGGGGGTTATCATTTACCATTTTATTATTATTATTACTGTTATTGTTGCGGTTGGTACTACCTTGATGCTAATGCGATGGACAGGACCCATTTTTACTAGTAATTGTACACACTGAAAATGGTTATTCCTTGTCCTAAGGATTGTAGGACTTCTTTTCAAAAAGTAAGCATGAATAATAAACCCCCTTATCAAGATGACTTACTAATTGCTTATCACTGCGAATTCATTTAAGTGGATTTCTCTATAGCAGCCGTTACATTTATTTTTCTCAATAGTTTTCAGTAGTTCTGGGAACTGTTTTTCACAGAAATGTCTAATTATTATCACTAGCAATTAAATTTATTTATTATGTTTTGCAGTTGCTGAAGGAGCGTCTCATGCCATTGACATGCTCTCTTGTATACTCTCACCAAAGACTAACTGGGGTATATTTAAATTGCAGAACAAAATTGTCAATGTTGACATTGTTCCCCTTTCACAGGGTAATTTTGTAACCATTTACACTTTTTTCCAGTTAGAAATTATTTCACTTGTTTTTCTTTTTATAGTTTTTGGTGATCCGCTTTTTTGCGTTGGTCTCTTCTCAGTCCTCTTTCTTTTAATGTCTTCCTGCCCTTTTGGCCAATAAATCTCTTTATTTTGTTTTCATATTCCACTAACTTTTCAAGAAAACTTGCAGAGCATCAGCTACAGACTTGGTCTTTGGCTTCTTTAGCCAGAATTTATCTTTTCCACGTGGCAATTTGGAAAAACTGGTGCAGTGGAAAAAGAGAAACAAAAATGAACAAATGGAAAACAATTCACCACAAAGAATATGTTAAATTTTATTCCTTTTATTATCTAAGATGGCTAAATGTGAAGAGATTATAAGAAAAAAAAAGGAGAAAGGAGGAACAGAAGTTCACAATTTTCAGTTCTGATGGCAAAAAAATGTGAAGTTTTGAAAAACATCTTTTTTTTTTTACAGAGAGATGGGGAGTTTGAGATGGATTTTTTTCAAGGAGAAAAAGAAAAAAGCCTTACATGGCCATTCTTTTTTTTTTTTTTTTTTTTTCCCAGCACTTGCTTTCTGCCCTTCTTTCACGGAGCATTAGGACGCACAAGGGGTTAAAGGTCCAGGAAGAGAGCTAGGGAAGAAAAATCCCCCTGTTAATTGATCTGCCTGTCTGGTGACGAGGGCCAGCTGAAGCTTGTCAGAAACTGCATGAGCTGAATCAAGCTTGGGGCCCTAAGTAAAATACAGACACCTGGAGCGARGAGGGGCCGGGCTCTCTATGTGCAGCTATTGAGTTGTTCTTTGAATGCAGGAGGGAAGGGAAAGGGTCAAGCGGTGCTGAGCTTGGGCTTGAGGGATGGCAAATAGTTTTTTCGCCCTGAAAAGAAGCAAGGCTAAAGCCTGTTAATGGCATCCTAATGCCGTTATTGCACTAGCACGTGTGTGCTCGGGGGCTTGCTGGTGTACGCGGGAGGCGCGTTTCGCCCGTTCGGCGGGCGTTGCGAGTTCACGGTCTTGCGCGGGCGCTCGTCGCTGGATGAGAAGCAAACGAAGCCTTAGCAAAATCTGCAGGAGCCTCTTTCAGCGGAGGCCATTCAGGGCAAAGGCCTCGGAGGAGCTCCGTTACCTTCTGCCCTCTCGCTGCCAAAGGGTGAAGCGGTGCAGGGTTTGTCCTGGAAAGGGTTCTTCTCTCTCCTTGCTCTTGGGCTCTGCCTCCAAAGCCTGCCACGGATGCGGTCTGGCTGTGATTCTGCATGCCACTTTGTTTGACCCTGATGACATAAGTTGACGCATGTACTTTTGAACCTTCCCAAGAATGAGTAATATCCCTGCAATAAAACGAAATCCTAGCATTTTTAACCCGCCAAGCCCCTATAATTGCCAGGGCCAGGCGTGTAAAATGGTGGCTCAGCCGATGGACAGCTGAAATGGAAGTGGATAGGTTTCGGCCCCAAACAAACCAACCGCTGAGAGCTGGCGCCGGTCCGCTTTCCTCGTGGTACCTGGGAGGAGCAYGTCTGAAACACGGAAAGCTTTTTCGTGGGCCAGTGGTATGAGGGAGAGAGGACCAGACAAGGTGCAAAAGAAAGAGCTTGGTAGCTTCAGGTGTTAAAAAGCTGATGGATAGCCGAGGGAAGTGCAGGGGCTGGAGGAGGCAGGTTACTCGCACAGCCTTGAAGGCTGTTGGCCTTCTGCCTTGGGTGGTGGGGTGTCATGGGCTAGATCTAATTCAAAACAGGTCTTTTCCTCCATCAGTTCCCCAAATACTACATTTGAATTGAAGGTGGCCCACATATTTGTACCAAGTTCAGCCTTCCACTGGTTTTGGAGAGATCAGGTCCAGAGCTGTCTTATGGGATTTCTCTGCCTTTTCGAGACTTCTATGTGGCTGCCTGAGTCCAGGTCCATCTGAGTGAGGACCGAGGGACAAATGGACAGCAACGCCCTTGCTGCTGGTGCCGTCAGGGCAGCTTTCCCCTCCGGTGCCAGGAAGCAGACGGCGAGCGAAGCGGGGCGTGAGCAGAGCCCTCTCCTTTCTCTGCGGCCATACCACTCCTCTGGGTTTGCACAGATGGACCATGGCAGGGGGATGGGGAAGTCCTGAAATGGGCTGTGCTGAAGGAGGGCTACGAGGACACACAAGTTCATGTTTGGCTGAATGAGTTGGTAACTCCACATGACTGAAATAACAACTTGTAGAATTTATTTGTATGTGTTATTTGTTGGATGCCGTGAATCTTCGCTCTTCCRGCCGCTTAGACTTCTGGAACATGTATCCAAGGAGCAGAAGGTTTGGCCTAACAATGATATATTTACATCTATTACACTGAAAACTGCAAAGACTAATAAACGTTAGTGTTGGAAGGAGAAGAGGCTGTTTGAGCAGGTCACTGTCTTAACATGAAAAAGTTAGGATTCACTTTTTTCATGCATTTAAAAGAATGAGACTAGCTTGAATCCATCGTTCACGCTTCGGTCTTGTTTTGTTTCTCCAAGAGAGGCGCTGAGGAGACCTGATTTCAGTTATTCTTGACATGTTAAATGGCCATCCTTTTCCTCTCGGATATGGTACCCAGATGTATAGTTAGAAAGTTAAAGTGGCTTGGCTAAAGATAAGGATATTGTGAACTTTGGTTTTACAGCTCCTACCTTGGCCTCCCGGCCCCGCTGGTTTAGCATTAATAAGCTCACCACACTCGTAGAAATTTAACGGAGGAAGGAGAAAGCGGAGGGAGAGAGAAATAACGCTCCCGTGCAGACTTCCCCTCCGAAGGCAAGAAGGAAACTGTGCGGCCGGGATACCAAGCGGCTCTGCAGCCTCGAGCAGAGCTGGGGTCTGCCCCTCGCGCGGCTTTCCCTGGGGGGCTTCGATAGCGCAGATTGCTCGAGCAGAATATTTTAGCTTAATAAYAATAATAATGAAAAAAAATCTGAKGACAACCCCCCTTCCCCAAGCCTACAGTCCCCTGGATGAGGCTGATGCAATTTATAAGAGAGGGAGAGACATAACGAAAGAAATTGTTTATTTGTTTGTTTGCCTTTATAAAACCCATTTGGGAGGAACATCCACAAATATACCGTACATCAGTTATCTGCCTCGTACCAGTTACCCTGATGCTGGAGACGTCCTTTGTTAGAAATTAATGTACGTAATAAAGTTTTACATTTTTCATATATTTTGAAGTATGTGGGCCATAATTCTTTTGACTGCATAATTACTTTTTGTACACAAGAAAAATGAGCTGCTTAGTCCTAAGTAAATAACCTCAAAACAAACCAAGAATAATAGTTGCATCTTTTTTATCTTCTGGGTCCTGCACAATAAATATTTTGTTAGAAACTTTAAAAAAAAAAAAGTTATATATCCACAATATAACTTGACTTAAAAAAAAAAAAAAAAAAAAAAAAAACTCCAAGCCCCTCTAGAATCACACTGAAAGAGAAACTGAACTTACCTAGGAAAATAAACATATTATTTTGTAAAATTTTTAGGACGGAAGAAAAGAATAGTGTCTGGAAGGTTTTGCCTGGTTAATCGTTTTAGCTGAGTTTTCCCTTTCTTCACCTCTGGACCACTGTGTTCATCAGAAAAAGCTCTAGTAAATTAATTTCAGTGGCTTCAAGATCATTTAGTGCTCTGCCTGTTCTGTCACCATTGCCTTTAAATGAGCATCAGGAGCCCGGGCGTGACGCGAGGCCACGTGAGAAGGGCAGGCTGGTTGAACCAGAAGGCAGCGCAGAAGCTCTTACTGCAAATTAAACCACCTCTATTTTGATTGCTGATGGCAAGTATTTGAAAATCTTGAGATAACCTCCCAAGAGGCAGGAGGCTCGTTTACGAATCATGCAAGTTTGAGCAGAGTTTGCATTGCGGGGTTTTTTCGTGCGTTTGGGACTCTGCCTGGTTTTCTGGATAATCTTAGTTTGGGTCTGGGAGGCTTTTTCTTTTTTCTTTTTCTTTTTTCTTTTTTTGCCTCCTCAAGGGCCACTAGAATAGGGTTTTCTTTTAAAGAAGAACTGGGAGTAGGTTTTGAAAAAAATGGAGACGCCCATTTGCAAAGTAGAATGCGAGACACCACTCTTGCGCAGAAATCAAAAAGAGTTGTGCCGACTTCAGCGCTGACATAAATAAATCAATTAAAATACAGATTTAAGTTAAACCAATACGCTAGCAAGGCCTTAGGTTTTCATCTTTCGAAGACATAAGTGCATGCTTGGCTGGACAGGGGGAGTGATTATCTGTATAATTCATGGTAGGAATACGGCCGCATTATTTAAGGGTTCGGTTTTATAATATATGCTCTATGTGCAGATCCTTGCCTCTATATGGGTTTCTGCAGAGTCGGAGCCACTCGCTCCAGAAAAAATAGAGTCCGAGCCTCTCCCCCCTGCTCGTACGCCCAGGTTCGTGCCTGTCCACTCGCCCTCCTTTTCCCAAGGAAACGCACGACTGGTGGCGGAGAGGCAACTCCTACGGAGGCAGGCCATTTTTTATAAATATGTAAATAAAATTTACCTCCCTCTGCTGACCCCTTGCAGGGCCATTTTTGGCCTGCAGCAAATATTTATGTGCAGGCTGTAAACCCCTGAAACYGAGGGGTTATAGTGGAAATGCTGACAGAGTATTAAGGGACCTTTCACCCTTGCTTTAGCTGGCCCTGCTATAATTATGGGGCTGTCTGTTATTTCCAATAGCACTCGTCACGACCTCGCCTCTATTTTTTAATTACAGCAGAGCTTGCGAAGGGAATTAGACGAAAGTTGGTTTTTTGTTTTTTTTTTTTCTCGCTGCCTGCCAGCCGGTTCCCCCGGCACCAGGGGTGATTTTGCAGCCCACCGCGCGGCTCTTGGAGGGCGACACGGGGCCGCGGGCTCGTTGCTGGGGCGAAGCGAGCGGCATCCTCCGTGCCCGCTCGCTGGCTAGGGCAGAGCCCCGCGGGATGAGCTTGGCTTTTCCTCTCAGGGGAYGTAAGCCTTGGGCTTTGCCAGGGTGACCCACCAGCCTGGCGCCAAGCAGGCAGAGCAGCTCCCGCTGGGGAAGAGCGCGGCAGCTCCTTGCGTCGCTCTTCGGAGCGGCTAGAGCAACGCCGGAGATGCGACTCGAGCGCGGAGTTCCCAGGAATCCTCCGTTCGCTGTTCCTTCAGCATCTCCCCAGTCACATCCACAAGTTGAGCCCTTGGAGCGGCTTGGGTATTTTCTTTTTTCACGGGAGTGATGGATTGGCCTTCGGTGGCTGAATGACCTTTCTGTTGCAGTCTAGACAGCTGCAGAACGTCCGAGAGGCATGGCTGGATCAGGCCCTTAGGAAATGCTTTCACTAAAGCACTTTATGTACGTTCGGAGAGCTCATGAATCACCGGGCTTTGCAGATAGCTTTACCCTTAGAATATAGTAGATTATATTCATTTTAATATTTACCTAGATGGAAGGCGAAGCGTGTGGCCACGAGGCGTAGCGCGGCGTTGAGCGATGGCTTGTCTGCGTTGTTTATAGATGAGTAATTAGAGTTACTGCGCTGGAGCTGTGGGATGGGGGCTGAACTGCCTGCCTATTTATTTACATGACTCAGGGAACGAAACCGAGTTTGAGGCATAACTTATAGGTGTTGTTTCTTTGCTCCCTCTCCCCCCACCTCCCACTGCCCCCAAAGTGCGATTTCGGCGTATCCGTAGCTTCTTGACGCTGCGTGGTTTGAACACCACCTTCCTTTACCGAGGTGGAAGGAAAATGAGACGGCACAAGCCYGTGCAGGTAATTAATACTGTGTAGGCGAGAGAGGGAGAAGACTTTTGAAATGGCTGGCAGTACATTCAGAAATCTGTGCTGCAGCACTCACCCCTTGCAGATACGGCTAAGGATGCTTTGCAACTCTTGTTGTACCCACCTCGTGCCACTGACTGACCTTTTCCATCTGGAGATGTCATTACTGTAGTTTTGTTTTTTTTTTAACCTGCTTTAAATAACTGTTAAGCTTAAATTATGCTTTTACACTTAAATACTGCTGGTACATAAATGACTATTCACAAAAGACTCACCTGCGTGTTGGTGGAGCGCGTGGGCTTTTGTCCAGAAAAATCTGAACATGGTGACAGACAGAATTTTACAACGGGAGCATCTCTTTAGGTGGTACCAATCTTATCAGTGTTTTCTCCAGACTATTTTCTCCTGTTTTAGGGTATACATTGTTACTGAAATTGTTAYTGAAAGCAGGGCTGAAAGTAAGGCACTGCTCTAAGAAGAAAACCAACATTTTTTTTCCAGAGACATTTAGATTTTAAACTATTGAAAAATGCATAAAATGTAGGAGAAAGTGAACCCCTTCCCTCCTGGGAAGAAATGGCTTCAAAAAGGTGACATAAAAAGACAAAGTCAAACTGGGAACAGACCGATATCCAAGCATGGGAATTTTTTGAGTAACATTACTCTATATACATAGCTCTATCCATGAAGAACTAAAAGTAGCAGGTTGCTACTTCCSTGTATGTGTCTAAAATGCATGGGCTTGTTCAAATCTGCAGATTAATCACTACTACACTGTCGTAACTGCTATGATTTTAGTGTTTATTTTCATGCGTTCCAAGCATCTTGGTGGGTGCATAGATAGACTCTACTGCCGGTGTCTATGCTATGAATATTTTTTTATATATTTATTTTTCAAAGGAGTATTGGCCTTGCATGAAGGATCCTCACAAAGCAGGATAACTGAGCCATGGAAGGTGCGAGCTGGGCATTAGAGGAGTTTCCAGCATGCCCCTTAGCTAGCCATTTGGTGGGGTGGGGTGGGTTCGCTGCATCTTGCCATGCCCTGCTGTTTTTCCCTCTAACCAATTCCCTATCCTTTCTGGTTTCTGTAATGCACCACAACTGAGAAGTGTAGATTTTGACTGGCAAGTATAGCTGCATACATGTGATATTGGCTCTGATTCTCCAATCTGCTCTCTTCCTTTGCAAGTCTACTGAAACCTGAATACGCCCCGGCGGTACTGGCATGYGGGAGCCGATGTTCCTTCTTTCTTTTCTGTGATATCTGTTAAYGAACATCACTTTAATTGTTGTTGAAGACAGCTTTTTTTATAAAACGCTCAGAAGCAGTTGTTTCTTTCTGGAGGCAATTAGTTGCTCTTCTGTACTAATTTGTATATTCCCTAAATGCCAAAGGGATTGTCTTCTCGCTAGCTCTGGATAAAATAAAATATAGCTGAGGAAACCACTGGCTGGATGTTAGGGCAGGTCAGGAAAGGGGCACGTTGATTTATGCTTCCAAACGACCCGATCCCACGAAGCGTTTAAAGGCATGCTAACCCGCGAGCACGTGAGCAGWCCCCGGCGCGCCGCTGCCGTGCGCGGCGCTAGCGCAGCCCGGGGCGGCGGGAGCGGCGCCGGCGCCGCCGGTCCCACGTCTGCTCCGCTCCCGCTGCAGAAGCCGCGAATCCGCGAGGCTCGCGCTCCTAAGTCACCTCGGCACTTTCGGAAGTCCGACCCTAAGCTGCCAAGGTGCCGAAGCAGATGAACAAATTACGAGTCTAATGTTTTGCTCATTTTGTTTGATAAATTGCCAAGTGAGAAATTTCGATGGATCTGCGAGTCATTCAGGTGAAAAGAGCAAGTTTCTACTTTATTTTTAATAGGGGAAAAACACTGGTCTATGAAGGATTAGAAGGCTTTATTCAGAGTTTGAACTTTCACATCCTTTAAGYCTCAAAATTTTAATCTTCAAAAGAAAATAGTCATCTCATGGCAAGTTACGAAATGTGAATTATTTATTCCTGCAGTAAATATGTAATTAGGCATATTTTGAAAATCTGTAATTAATCCCTCACCCCTTAAGTCCGTAAGAAATGCTAATATGCCTCTGAGGTAAGGCAGGTTTTTGTGAAGGGTATTATGTAAGCTGTTCTGATCTGTAGTGTAATTACGTTTGCTGTCTGTAGTGAAAAAAAAAAAAAATCCTAGGGAGAATTTGTTGTGGAGGAGAGGGAAGAAAGGGAAGCGATATCTAAAACTGAGCACAACTGCCCCTCCCGATGGATTTCTGCTGATAGAAGTTAGGTAAATTTGGGTCCAGGCAGTACATTTTGAACCATCTTGCACTGACGTCTCCCCTCAGCTTTGCAGTACAGGTAGGCATGACCAAAAACAACTGCGTTGCCCAGGAAGACTTTCCAGCTCAGGTTTGGAACATCAGGAAAAAAAAAAAAACATAATTCATCTGGCTAATTTCCCTGTTGTGGAAAGCCCCAGAGCAGATTCCTGAGCTCCAACTGTGTTTTCAGCTTGAAACGACTGGACATACTTGCAGAGCAGCTGCCAGAGCAGTGCCGCTTGGCTGTAAGAGGGGCTCTTCTTGTTGCTTTACCTTCACTGGGAGGACAAGTGCACCTCGCGATGAAAGAAAAGAAGGACTTAAAGGTCACCGCTTGCTATTTTGGTCCAAACTGGGCATGTTGGCATGTAGGAAAGGCACCTGTCGGCGTTTTCCCGTGGCACTGTGGCCTCGAGCTGGGGGAGAGAGGGAGCCTGCTGCGTTTCTACGGCTCGTACAGCCAGCAGTGTTTGACACCTCCGAAAAGGCCACCTCAGTTTAGAAAGAAAGACCACCGAATGAGAGATGGGGCGGATGTCTATGCAGAGGAAAGTGCGTAGGGAGCATTTATTTGCTATTTCTTGCGACAGCCGGGGCATACACCGCAAAATGACCGGGCAGCCAGATTGAAGCAAACGCCTTTGGAAGTACCTCTGTGTACAAAGCCTCACAAAACCGGGAAACTCATTGGTACAGCGTGTTGCAGAAGCTAGAAACATAAATTGGCTCGAAAAGCAGGCAGACAAGTTCATGGCAGATATGTTGATTGATGATTAGATTGCTGTTTCCCAAAGCAGAATATACCCGGGGGAGATTTCTCTGTGTGTACCCTATTTCCCATAGTCGTTCCTAAGCATCTGTAATCAACCACAGGCAGACATGGGAAATGGGCTTACACGGGCCTTTTTGACAGACCTTCCCCACCATGTCCAAGCACTATAATCCTTGACCTAAGTTCATGATTTCCTCGGCTCCCACCAGTGTATTCCTTTTCTCTACGCTGCTCCAACTTTGTTTCTTTTTACCTCGTCCCAAGGCAAGGACCCTGAGCAGAGCCCTTGGCCTCGAAATTATCTGGCCTCAGAAGCCCTCTGAAAGAGACACCTTTAAATGTATGCTGAGCTTGCTTGCCACTCTTGGGACCAGGCAGCATATGCTAACTCAGTACTTCATGAAGAAAGGCTCGCTCCCAGAAGCCAACCGAAAGGTTGGCCATCAATCAAGCAGATGTATAGCCTCTTCTCCTCCGAGGGGCAGGCAGCTTCAGTCTGGAAAAGCCGTACTTCCTAAAACTCTGCAGGAAGAAGAAGGTGTCTGCAACATGGAAGCAGAAAGATAGCTGGCAGGCTGTTCCTCAGCACAAGTGTGCTCCCGAGATGATGATATCTGGAAAGTGGTTAAAAGTCTTTTGGAATGAGCATGGCTTTTTTAAGACTGCATTGCTCTAAAACTTCTTGTAGAAGCTGTTAATCTGCAGGTGAATTTATCACGGATCTTGTGATACCTGGTGTCTTGGAGATGTCAGCTGATTTGAGATTCTCAACTTTTGTCTGAAACAAGTAAGTGTACCAATGGAGAGTGTGCTGCTTCACTGGGGAGAAAGACTGTGAAAATGTAACCACTCCATGGGCAATTTTTTGTCTGAAAGCCAGACCTTTAGCGCCTAGGCCCCCTCTTAGGATGAAGGACATTTCCAGGGAGTCGTTCATGCCACCTTAAATAGATACATGGTATTTTTCACACCCTTTAGCCGAAAGCAGATAAACAAGATACCTAATTTTCTGGTGAGTGGATAGGTGATTGAGATTAGTAGAAGCCCATCTCAGGGTCTCAAAGAACCCGGCCCAGGCAACAATTACAAAGAGCTTCATATGCATCCTTGAAACTTGATTATTTTTAAGCCCAGCTGATAATTTCTGGGGGCCTAAATGATGAGTATTCAGCGCTGGCATTTGGCAAAGCTGTAACTGCTTATTTTTATTTTAATTACATATAAGTCAAAAACAGTCTTGTTTATATTTTAAAAGACAGTAAAAAGAGAAAATTAAATTCCCTTAATGTGAGGCTTTAACTGAGGTTGCATTTCTGTTTTGAGTTCGTTTTGTAAAGTGAATTTACTGTAGAAATGCTGCCAGTGGACATTATAGCCAAAAGTAYGCTGTTTTCAGTGATGGGGAGATAAACCTCCCATGAGAATGTGCTTTCGGTGCAGAGAAGTGTCTGTCTCACCAGAACAATCCTCAAATATGTAAAGGACTGCTGCAAAGAGGAAAGGAATAATCAGTTTTCCACGCCTATCGCAGATAGGACAAGACRTAATAGACTTTAATTGCACTAAGGAGGATTCAGGTTAAAGCCTTCTTGTGATAAGGGCAGTGAAGCACCGCAGACACTGCCTGAGGAGGTTGCAGCGTCTCCAGCACTGAAGGCCTTAAAACCGCAGAGATAAGCATCTCTCAGGAATGACCCAGGTAAAAGTGGCCCTGCCATCCTGCCGTGGGCCAGGGAATGGACTGGCAACCTCCTGAAATCCCCTCCAGCCCTTTCTGGTGATGACTCTAAGGTAATACAATTTGGGGCGCTCTGCTCTGTGAAGCAACCACAGAGTCATGAATCTTGCTGGTGGTCACTTGGGATGTGATGGGGCACTGGGGACTAGTAATAGCATGATGGGAGGGACCGCTGAATTTACTGTAAAGGGGGATAAGTGAGTTTGGAGGAATAAGAAGGAACATAAGTAAGAAGAGCATAGCCAGTTTCAGAAAAATTTAGCTTCAGGCAGAATCAGGCCCAAGTCTTTTAATGGACCTTCTCAATTTTCCCATGGACTCTTAGGGTGCAGCATTTCACAGCTTCCTGGTGGGCCACATATCTGAGACCAGAAGAAGGGGACAGAGTTTGAAGTGTTTTATCAGGTGAACGGGAGACTGCCAAAAGCCTGGTGGAGAGGTTGTAGTGAGGGACAGCCGCAGGACAGACTGCTGAGGTGGGAGAAGGGATAGCAAAGCACAAGGAGCCTTTAGAGGGCAGTAAGTTTCTTTGGGGGAGGGGGGAGAGAAAAGGAGTATGTGGTAGGTAGGAGATGGGACAGGGTGTTCAAGTGGGAAATGGAGGGAAATTGTAAATATTTTTGGCCAGGGAGGTTGATATGCCTCCAGACAGTAGCTAACTTCTCCAGCTTGTTTGTACCTGGCTGGTTTCTAGTAATACCATGTGGCCTGGCATGGTGGAGTAGGGGTTGCTTGCTAAGAAGCATATGTGAATTGTAGGTGTATGGTAAATATGTTTCTGCTTTGCCCCTGCCCAGATGCTAGTGGAAATTTGGTGTTATCTGTCTTTTACACTCTGGATGGCATGATCCATGGGTTGGTATATAAATAAGGAATCAATCAATCAAACAAAAACTTAAAATCTTTAAATAGTACAGTGCACATTCATGTGCCTACACCACGGCACAGTGGGCAGCTTCTCTCCCCTCCAAGCCCTACAAAACCTGCTTGTCCCGATGGGAAGGGTCCAAGTGAGGCGACGTACAAAGTCGCCCTCTGCTTTCCCGGCCATGGCCACCACCACAACCATGCTCTCAGCTAATTCTCTCTTTGCGAAAACCTTCACTCCCAGGCAGGTGGGGATGGTACCAAGGATCGTTCTGGCATTATTTAGCCCAGATTAGCAAGTGGTTTCTGAATTTTGCCTCTTATCACCATGATGAAAACTTCACATTYCATTTGACATGTCTTCCTCGGGGAAGTAGGTGCATCTATACCTTGCTTGTTACCTGCAACACAAGGCAGGTCACGGACCCTTAGTGTTGCCTGCTTCAAGCACGCAGAGTTATGGTTTCATCATGGAATATTAAGGATTTTGCATCATATTCTGCAGATGAGTTCCTGAGAAGTAGAATATTCCCTGCTCTATCAGAAGATACTTTTATACCATCGTTCGTTAATCCTTTGCCATATTGTGAGTACAACGTGAGGTTGCATTCCAGGTCTCTGYGTTTCGTTTCTCTCAGTCAGATTCTTTCATACATTAATGACTGAACAGCACAGGCTAACATGAGGTTGCACATGAGCATTCAGTCCTGCCAACTGGTCCTTGTTAGTTGGTTTCAACTGAAAACCGTGGGAGAAATTTGAAGTGARAAAGCCTACAAATCTAAAACCAGGGTGTAATGCGCTTACTGGCTTTGCTGCCTTTCCTTGAGTCTCCRCTTCCTAAGTATGTTTCATATATAATTACTACATTACATTTTTAATTATATTTATTTTCCTCTTGCCTTGCCCGTTTCTTACATTTCTTGCTCAGTGTATATACTACCCCAGCAACATCCACATTTATAATTACAGAAGATAAAGTTATAATATTCCTGAGGCAAAACTGCATTTTAACAACTGTGCTAATGTGGAAAACAACTTGTGCAGAATAAATATGCCCTACAATTAGTGGTATGCCGACATTTTTCATGGTTACCTTACATATAAATAAACTCAAGCCACTGACATTTTTCCCGAGGGCTTTTATCTCTGCAGCCCAAAAAAACTGCAGACAGATTTGTTGTAAGTAACACTACCACCGTAATAAGTTTGAGAAGCCATTATTTTCCTCCTCCCCCTCCCTCCATCCGTCTGCTTTTGCATCTGCGTAGCTCCGGGCCGGGCCCGCGGCGCTCGGATCGTGGGGATGATTAACGCGGCGGTGGCCGGGCTCCCGGCAGCCGCCCGTGGGGCGAGCGGGCAGAGCCGTCGCTTCGCCCCGGGGTGCGCCGGGCCACGGGCCCCCGCCGCTCTCGCTGGAAGAGAGGAGCGGTGTCTTAAAGCTAGTGCTTTGAGCGAGGTTGAATTCCACTGGGATTACCAAAATTAAAGAAAAAAATAAATAAATAAATAAATAAATAAAC
Organism: Rhea americana; assembly: GCF_003343005.1. NCBI lineage: Eukaryota > Metazoa > Chordata > Aves > Rheiformes > Rheidae > Rhea > Rhea americana. Next base: position 188,615 of record NW_028186397.1, on the reverse strand, counting down.
GAGAACCAAGCTGGGCAAAAAGTTATGGGGGGAAGTGAGCCCAACCATAAATAAATGGGCTCGCACAGCACCGAAAGGGAAAAGCAAACAGGCGTGGTGTGTTGACTGTAAAAATCAGCCTAAGGCAGCGGATTTAAAACTGATCAGCCTGCTACGAGCATATTATATTAGTTTTGTGTTTATTTATTGCACCGCCCTTTAGTTTTATTTATTGACTGTCATTCCTTACTGTACTGCAGGCAAGGCTGTCACTATTTTCTTTAAACTTTTGCAATAAATTTATAAACATGAAGAAAACCCAGCCATCGCATATTTTTCTCCTGTGTTTTTCAGCCAGTTTGGCTTTTGTAGAAGTAATACCAGTTGTTTACTTGACTCTGATGATGAAAAAACCCTAGGTGCTTCCTAGTTTCAGATGTTTTGTGTGATTGTAAAACAGAAAGAAACCAGTTTGGACTCAGAGAACGAGCTACTGCAAGCAATCTGTTGCTAATATAGTCTAATTGCTAGTGATATTTTGAGAAAACAATTAAATTGGAAGTGGGGTTACTTTGGTGTTTATTGTCTGTGACAGCTTCTTTTGGAAACAGACTCTAAAGGCTGCCAAACTGGAGCTGGGATGATGTGCAAATAATACTTATCATAAACACAGAGCCACCCGGGAAGGGGTGAATTACAGACCTAGCAGGAACTCACCTGGTAGAAATGTCAAGATGGGCAACGAGCCATTGCCCAGGTAGAAGTGGGTCCTTCCACTTAGCTGCACGTGCAGCCGGTGGCCTCGCTGCTGCCCTTTTGCTGTGCTCGGGGTGGGAGGCTGTGTAGGTGCACGCTGGGCAGGAGCTAAAAATCCKTTCTGACTGCTGAATTTCGTTGCTGAAGGGGAAGGTACCAAATATTGGAAGCCACTTGGGTTCCACATGGAGTGTAACAGCTCAAGAGAAAAATCTGGGCAAAATTCCCATGGATTTCCCCGCATCCAGGTTTTCACTGCTGGTTGTCACTGTGATTAGTTCAAGGTGTGAACAGACATGCCCTCTGCAAACAGCTGTGCTGAAAGAAGAGGTTACCACCACGGCTCCCGGCTGTTCTTTAACACCCTCTGCTGGAAAATACCGTGTCCTCCGATCCACCAGCAACGTTGCTCGCCAGAGTCTGCTCAACCCTCTTTCAGRCACCACTAGACCATTCTTCAAAACCTTCCTGCGGAAATGACGCTGTTTGTGTGCAAACTTCTACCCAAGGCAGCCGTTGGAAGAAAGCTGGCAGGTGACTGAAAGATTGGCCAAAAATATCGGGAAGACTTTGTATAAGTCAGTCGTGAAGTTGGGGCAGGAGTATCACCTTGAGGTCTAGTCATTGCGTCACATCTGAGCTGTGGCAGAAATGGCACTGAAGAGGAGAAGACGCTATACTACTTCTTAGACAAATGATAATTTGGGGTCTGAAGAAGCCAAATTTTTGGAAGTATGTATATGCCACAGCTGACCTAGCCCTGGTGGCTGGTGAAAGGGAGTGGATGTAGATCAGATTCTCCTTGCTGAGCATGGCACCACGGTAAGAAGTCTGCAATGGCCACGGCCCGAAGCTGTGCTGGTCTTCGTCGAGGGCTGAGCGCACAGAGTGGTTGGTCTATGGTGCTAAGGAGTCCAAGGGCGGCAGAGAAGTCTTTTAAAACCTGCAGGCATTATTTTTGTCTTTTTGCTTGTTGAGCTGTAGCATTCACATTCACAAAGMTTTTCCCTTGTGCTAGAAAGTCTAGAAAATACCCCTTTATATTCTCTTATGTAAACGCCGATGCTCACAAAATCTTATGGCTCCAAAAGCAGGAGATTTAGGAACAGCATCAACTACTAGAACAAAAGCAGATGAAGAGTTTCAACAGTGAGAGGTAGTGTCTCATGAGCTCTCTCTTTTTTGCCCTCTATGCAGAACTGCTCACATCAAGACCTTAAACCCCCTCTGTAAAAGCTGTTTGCATGCGAGCAGATGGTATTTCATTGTCTTTTGCTACTGATCTTGAGTTATCAGCCTTTATAATGAAAATGCCAATTCAGCCTTGAATGCTCTGCTGTAACTCTACCAGGACCACTATAATGAACATATCATATATATTGAATATTTATTATGGCACTGTGCATATTATTTATTGTATAGGCAACATATTTTGTAGGTGAAAAATGATACCTAAGTCAATGAGCATAACTAGGAAAAATATGGCAGAGTAATCATGTGATTCATAATTGACATCTGCTCTCCAAAGACTTGGACAGAATCTGAATTTTCAGCATAAGCTTGAAATGCTCTTCTGTTTCCTGGCGTGGGCATAACCGTGCCACCACTCTTTCTGTCAGATCCATCAGTCTTTGGTATTTCCATAATTCCCTGGGTGCAGAGGAAAGCTGTGACAGCACATGCTGAAAATATTTCAAGAAGTTACAAAAAGCACTGATGTTTTTCAGTGTCCAGAAATGAGACAAGGAAATACTTTTTCTATCCAAATGCTAATGAAGACCAGCCCATGAATATCCTTAGGGTTTTCATAGATTCACAGMGGATTTTTATGTGTGTGTGTGTGTGCGTGTGTGCGCACGTGTGCATGTGAGTATGCGTGTATATGAATATAGAGATACAATTTATGGGACATATTAATATGTCCCACTTCTGCTCTAGTTTCACCMCTCTGTTTACATCACTGAGCAGCCTGGATGTCATCAGACCAAAGTGACCTCTGCAACCGTGCTCCCTCCAGCATTTACTCTTATGGTCAATTCTAGTCTAAAAACTGACTTTGCAAAAAAGTGCCCTTTCCTTCCCAGCACACTGATTCCTCACACAGATCTGGAGCAACATCTTCTCAAATTCTGACTTATAATTATTTGGTTGGTGGGGGTTGGTTGGTTTTGTCTGCTCGTGCTGGTCCTGAGACGCTTTTGGTGTGGTAAGAGCCTGACCGCATACAGTTTCTTTCGATAGGTTTTCTCATCAACCAACTTATTGATTGCATTTCTGGTAGGTTTAATCTATTAATGGAGYACACAGGCATCAATGAGCAGTTTGCTGGAAAAGAGGTGGATTCCAAAAATTTCACAGAAATTATATAGGAGGTGAAGTCCTATCTGGTCTACAGAAGCTTGTTTAAAGGAAATAGAGCTGAAGGTAGGATTTGAAGAAAAGGAGTTGAGTGAAACGAGTAGTTCAAGAAGCACCTTAACTTACGGCATTCTCCTTTCACTGACTTTATTTTCTTACTTCTATGGATTCTTTAGGGCCTAATACTGTGGCTGAGCTGAGCATGCAGCTTCTCCTTTAGTGTGGCACTAAGTTGTATCTCTTCTCYCCAGTGCAGCTCATGTCTTCCTGAACTTTTTAGGAACTTCAGAGCTACACTGCGGCACCTACTTCAGCTGAAACAGGCTGGCAAGGATGGACAAACAGGCAAGCAGACAGACAGCACCGTTGTGAGAACCTCAATTCCTCGCTCTCAAAGCGGACTAAACCAGGCTAGAAATAACCACCTCTTTTTCTTGAAACTTAGCTTTATTGGCCGTCAGTCACTGGGTCACAGTTAAGGTGACACCTCACGATGTCGCTCTCAGAGGTCTATTTTCAGGAGAGAGAATTGTGAGTGGGGGGGGGCTACTTTCATCTATATTCCTTGGAGGCATCGGTCAGAAAGAAATATTGAGTAGTTGGAGCCAGTCACACACCGGCTGCGGTACGGCACCCTGCGCGTGACGGAGGCAGTGACAAGAGAGGGAAGAGGAAGGAATGATGAAGGGTTTATCGCCGTAAACAGCAATCATGAAGCATCAGGATTTTCTAACAATTCTCCAAATCACGTTATCGACAGTATCTAGAGACCAGCCCACATCTTATTGGCATTGCTTTCACTGCAGGAACCTGGCCAAGTTTGTCTTCACATCCGAGCACGTTTTTCTTGTCAAAGCATTTTTTCTTGGCAGATAAGAGTCTGTTTATAGAGTACTTAAAAGCAATAGCAGAAGAGACCAGAGGCTTTGTCAGCTTGATACGCAAAAGACAACAAATTTTATAAAGGTATAAGGCTGGGTCTAATCCTGCTCCTACTGAAGCCTTTTGGAAGATTCTCGGTGACTGTGCAGAGACTTTGAATTACATCCAGTTTTGTTTGTTTGTTTTTTTCTCTCTTGCAAAATGTCAAGAATCAATATTTTGATTCAGCATGGCACTGCGGTGCCTTACAGTGCTGCGGTCCAGGTATTAGTACTTTTTCAAATGCTTCAGATCTTCTGGCTATGCAAGCTCAACACAAGAACTGTGTCCTTCTGGTCATGCAGACTCCCCTTCTACACAGGGTACAGAGCACAGAACAAAAACCATCCTGAACATCAAACCTTTTCGCAACTTCACCATTCCTAGAAGCTCCTTTTGGAAGGGCACAGGCAATTTTAACGCGAGGGCGTCGCTGAGCCTTACCTTTGCTCGTGCTTYGCCGTTAGCTTGGCTGCCCTTGCCCCCGGAGCGCTGCGAGGAGTTTGCTGCCAAGCAGAGGGGAGGATCGCTCTGCTCAACRCAAAAGGCAAACGGGCTTGTGCGCAGGGTCTGCAAGAAAAGCTGCTTAAAAGAAGCATTGAATTTTAATGAAAGCAGCTCACAATGCATAACAGAATGCTGTTTTACGTAAGTGAACTTGCTAACACGTCTCGCCTGTGAGCTGCTGTGAAGCCTCATGTTATACGTATCATGGGATGTATGAGTCGATGTGCCTTGAACCCTTGTTCCGATGCTCATTCTTTCTATAACCCAGCAGGTGTGCATATGTATGCACAGAAATATATTTGTATATGCACACATGCGTGCTGCATATTGCTGCATATACGTGCTATATTTACGTATGTACATGCATGTGCTTACATGTGCATACCTACGTGCAAGGTTTTTTAAGACAATACACAAGACTTTTTTTAAAAAATCTATGTATAATACTGATATATGTAAAATTATATATAYACATGTAGGCTACATTTTGGGGGGCTTGCATACATATGGTTGTATATATGATACAGTTCTAGAAATACTGTGCCTTTCCAGATAACAGACAATGAGCCTGATTAAATAATTTTGGTGCAGGAAAATTATTACAAATCAAATCAGTGCAACCAAGTTATCCTCCTCATAGACGTGAAAATGTGAAAAAGGAATGTCTCGGGGASTTGGCATCCAGTTTACCCGAGAGACTTTTCATGGTGGTGTCCTCAGCACGCACTTGGAAATGTCCTTGGAGTGATGGCCTCGAGCTTGCAGTTGAGATCAGCCAGCCTCRCTGGAGAGGAAGGGGCTGTCGGGGCAGCCACAAGGGCTGCAACTCGTCCGTCGCACCATTGCTAACCCCACTCCTCTCTCAACCTACATCAGATTTAGGTACTTTCGACAGTTTTAAAATGAATCATTGGTTAATAGTCATAGCTACTAAATGCTTCTAATAGACTTATTATCACATCATTTAAGCATCCAAAGTGATATTGGGAAACATCAGTCTCTTGCCAAAAGAAGCTAAACTACATTTTCTGGCTTCAGCGTAAGTTGCTTCCTGGGGCTAATACGCCTTGATGACTATCTTCCAGGTAAAGCGAAACCCGCAGTAAAACAAAGATCTCATCCTGCCAAGAAGGACAGAGCAATCTTTGTCCTGATTTCTGCTGGCAGTTGTTTCATGCTGCTTGGAACGGCTGGTGCTTCGCTCCTGTGACTCTYGTTCAAAGAAGAAACATGACAATGGGGAAAAATACTAATGAGAAAATTAATAACGCTTCTAGAGATCGAACGGATGTTTCTAGCTTTGGCTGCATCAYCTAACACAGTAAAGCTGAGCCTGATTTTCGTGTGGCTAAACTCAAAACGCCAAGCAAGGCTGATGCAAGCCAGTTGCAGCTCCAGGGCCCACGAAGCAGTAAGGTGGCCAAACCTCAGCTGGGCGAGGGACTAGGTGCTCTACCTGTCCCTGAAAGCGGAAGCCACCTCGGCATCCTATGGGCTCCAGTGACTGAAGGAGGGAAGCTGGTGCTCGTTATTACTGAATTATTCCTTACTGAATAGCTCATAGCTAAGTAAGTGACTCACAAAACCGCACGGCGTGATCCCTTACAGAKCCTCAGTCAATAAATGGGAAACTGGTGGAGCACTGAGGGAAACCCAAAATGGCCCTGCTGCAGAAACCTTCCTTTTCTCCTCGATTCCTGGTGTTTGCAGCCCGTTCAATTTGTCAAATCCTTTGTTTTGGATGGGGAGGAAAAGCCACCCCCACCAAAGCGACGTGCGATGTCCCTTGCTGCGGGCAGGATCGCAGAGGGAGCGCTGGGCTGCTTCTCGATGCTTTTCAGATGCCCTTGTTGAATAAGAGAGAAAAAAAATAGAGATGTCATAAATGCCAACACTGAAGGAAAKAAAGAGAGAAAGAAGGAAAAAGCACACACACATCTGTAGCTGATTTAACTGTACAAATAAATTGTAGGTTCCTTCAGCGCTCCCAGCACAAGTAATGAAATGGTGCATTGGGTTCTAAGACACCAGTGGCCAAAAAAATATGGAAAGATATGTGAGAGAGAGAACGTACGCCTGTGTGTATACGTATATATTCGTGACACGTATCTATTTGCCCCAAACCATACGTTTATCATTTTTTGTCCCCTATGCAATTACAAATTCATTAATAATCATGCAACTGAAACACAAAAGCGGGGTCTGGAAGCTGGACGGGGCTTTGTGGCATGTGTCTGCGTGCGCAATGGGTTTGGGGTTGGCCTGCTGGGCTGGGTTTATTTCTGGACACTCCTCAGCAGCCCGAAGCCAGCACGATGCAATTACCCCAGGCACAAACTGTTCTGCGGGAACCCAATGGTCCTTGCAGGAGCCCGGGGGGAGCAGGAAAGCGCTGCCACGTGAAGGATGGAAGCGTGGGGAGATGACCTTGTGTCGGGGAAGGATTGTACTGGGGAAGGGGGCTGACCACGGCCGGGCGACCGYGGCGAGGAGCTGATCCCTGCGTGCCGCAGGGCTGCCAGCGCCGCTTCATCTTCTGCAGACCGGGGAGGGGACCGAGCCGTTGGCTGGTGCTGCTGGGTCGGTGCTTTTTCGTTGCTGAGCTCCGCGGAGGTAGCGTGGATGCAAAACCCGAGAGGGGCCCACGGGTGCAAACATTAAGCGGCATTAAARCATTTCCACCCCGTCGTCCCTGTCTCAGCCTTCTTCACCCGGACTTCGGATCCTGCAATTGAAAGCACCCGCTTTTAATTTACTACCGCCACGGTACGGGGCTGCTAGGCAAGCGGCCTGCGGACGTGCTTGCAGCAGCGCCGCCTGTGAACGGCGCGGCCGTGCGCCGGCCACTGCCTGCCAGCACGGACGCGAATACGAGGCAGTTCGCGCGAATTTGCAACCTTGCGCTTTGTTTCGTTTTCGTCGCGGGCTGCTGGCAGATACGGCACTGGTCCCGTCGCCCACCGTGAGCGTCCGCCGAGCCGCTCTCAGCCAGTTGGAAGTTTTCCACAAGATGGTACTCAGCCCAGTTGCTTGCAGACTGCGCGTAATTGAAACAGGGCACGAATCCTCCCAGGGAAGGAGGATGTAAGCCAAAAAAGCAGGCCAYGGTAGTCCAAGGTTTTTAACACAAATAAGAAGTTGTTTCATAAATATCTTATAAAAACTGTAATTTACTTCACAGTATTTTAGCAGATTATCTTAATGCAAACAGCAGATGTATTTGGGAAYGACGAGACAAACGCTCGGCAAAATTAAAGTTATTCATGTGCAGTCACAGAGGGAATATTTGCATGATATTTTACTAATTGCTCCAAAATCTGACTTGTAGCAAATAAACAAACAAGGGAAAAAATAAACCAGTAAAAAGATTAGCCCCAGGCTTCTCTGCCTCTCTTTTTAAGTTCTCAGTCTTTCTTCAACTGCTCGACGTTTTCTCTGGAAACCTGATGTCCCAGGCTCCCAGTCACTCCTCTCAAGCCCATGAGCCCTCTGCAGGCACTCACAGCTTTCCCCAGGTAACCAGATTTCTTCCAAAARGGCTTGATTTGCCCCTTTCCTTTGAGCCCAAGTGCCCTCGCTCGCTCTCCGTGTCAGCCTGCTCCAGTTCCTGAGCTGAGAGCACTTACYGAGAGGCTGGGGTACCTGAGAGGAGGCCCACAGTGTCAACCTTCCTTCAGCGGCTGGGGAAAATCAGCTGGTTTAGCTAACTCGGAGATTGCTATAGATAAGATTAGCAATATAGAAAAAAAGAAAACAAGCAAAAAGAGTGAATTCTTTCTGGTGGCCATAAATTCAGACACGAGTTACTTTAACCTTCTCTTAAGAGTTTCAAGTTACAGCAGCGCCAATCGAGTTGTAGTTGCTGATTGTTATGACATTATTTTATGTCAGGTCTATTTATTCGCCCTCCTGGAAAAGAGAATGTATTTTAACACGTCAAAATATTTTGTTTGCCTTCATTCAATTGTAAGAGAAGCCTTAGGTGAGGTAAGAAAAATGTATGTTTATCATATTTTGGTATGTGGGATATGGCTAGATGTTTGTACGTATTTCAGACACCCAAACTGCAAGAACGCTGAGGGTGCAGATTCAAGGCCCAAGGAGTTAGCCAAAGTTGGAATTAAATCTGATCCATATGATATAGAAATCTCACYGACTGCAGGCGCGTGCGAGCTGTGGCACTGGGATTAGGGGTCCTTAGCCGTGCACCATAGATGCTCTCTGCCCAAGGTTGTGCAGCACCTGGCAGCAGAGAGTACGTGTATTATCTTCTCTCTGCCTCTGTGCTCTAGGTGAATACGAAATACACTTCTTTTTTTAGGTGACTTGTACAAGCAAAGGGTTTTTTTTTTAAAAATAAAAAAAAGCATCTGAGCCCTTAAGAACTGAAATCTCATTGCAAGTCACCGGGGAGCTGAGCATTTCTACAACCCGAAAGGCCCTTTTAGGTTTTTTCTAAATACACGTGGAAATACTTTGGTAGTGCCAGTTCTCCTCCAACTCAATGTTGTATTTATTTCCTTGGAGCAACCATGGTAAAGCAAAAGGGCTATCTGTAAGTTACCTGACTATAGGAAAAGCAAACTGGGGAGAGGGGAGTCATTGCTCTTATTTTTTGTGTAAAAGAGGGGTTTTCCATTTCTGAAGTTTACATTTTGAACTCACTACAATCTTTTCTTGGCCTCTCCCACCCACAGGTCACCATAGGAATATGTAAAAAGGAAATGTTTTATTTTAACAGAGWTGAACAAAGTACATGAAACACTCTTGCTTCTGCAAAACATTCCTCAAGTTAAATCACAGAACCCAACGTATCCTAGTCTTTTGTTTTATTGAAAAGAGCCCGAAGTATAATATTCTTTCAGGAAGCATAACTTGTATTGCTGGAAGTAATAGCAATCTCCTAAGCGAAATCCCTTAGGAATCAGGCCACTCTCTCTGCCGAAGAGCTGCACTCAGGAACGTGCGACGTTACCTCTTGCCCGGCAAGAGCAAGGTCCTSAGCACGGTGCCTCGTAGGCACGCTCCGCGAGCCGCCGGCAGCGCCGCCGCAGCCGGGGATTTTGCGCCACGGCCGTCTGGGCTGTTTGGCCCTTATGGGCAGCGCTGGGTCTCAGGAGAAGCTGTCAGCCACCAGCCGAACCATCCTAATTTTGGTTCCCGTGCTTCCCTTTCAATATGCCTGTGCAGCTCGCCTGAATGTAAATAAAAGTTATGTGCACGCATCGAGGGGGAAATAGAGCCATTTGTCTTGGCTCAAGACAAGCAGCATCTCCCCAAGGAGCTACTTGCGAGGTTATTGAAAAGCCAACGCTGAAGTGCAGTAGGCTGCACCTTCCGCCATGTGTGCTGCAGAAATTATTGGCATGTTGCTGATGTTTATGGCCAACAAATAGTTTATTTCTGGGCTCAGAAAGATTCCAGTGTAAATACTCAACTGGCAGCAAGTTGGAAGTTTGCCACGTCAAGTTAAAAGGCCCATGACCAATGGTGTCAGATGAACATTTCCAAGTTGGACAACGTACAAATGGTGTTCTTGGACCGCAAGAGGAGTAGATGAAAGTGGTCTACTGTGGTGCAAATAACAAACTGGCAACCAGCTGGCCATTGGAAACAGAACACACTATGGGAATATGCTTTCTGTGAAAATACTTTATTTTGGAGATAAGCATTAACAATAGGAAGATGAGGCTTGTTTAACAAGAACCATATGGTCTCATCCTGCTTTTATTTCACTCAATGGCAAAGCTCTGATTATCTTTAGTGGGTGTGGGATGGAGATTACTCTTAATAAATAAATACTACAAATACAAAGTAGCTGCTTGAAGTTAAAAAGCCAGTAATACCTAATCCAGTGCTGCCCTTCAAAAGGTATAAACAGGATATTTTTAATCTGTATGTTGATATTTCTGAAGGCAATAATTGGAATGAAACAGAATTAAAGGTGCTTATTGGCAAACAACTTCCTCTGACAAAATAAGGCAAGACAAAGATCCATTCTAGATTAAGTTATCAAACTGTGTGAAATCAATACAGCAGCATTTCCAAGCTGGTAAGTGGAGGAGTAGTGGACGAGTTCATTAAAAAAAAARAGAGAGAGATCTTTTTTTTTTTATTTTTGTGGTGAGAAAACAACAGTATGTTAAAAAGAAGATTGTGTGCAGATGGAGCCTATATTCTGCAATTCTGGGCTCCCCAGTACAAAAGAGACATGGAGCTACTGCAGAGAGTCCAGCATAGGGCTACGAGGATGCTCAGAGGGCTGGAGCACCTGCCCTCTGAGGAACGGCTGCGAGAGCTGGGCCTCTTCAGCCTGGGGAAGAGAAGACTGAGGGGGATCTGATCAATGTGTACAAGTACCTGAAGGGAGGGTGTCAAGGGGATGGGGACAAACGCTTTTCAGTTGTCCCATGTGACAGGACAAGAGGCAATGGGCASAAACTGAGGCACAGTAAGTTCTGTCTGAAGGTGAGGGGGAATTTCTTCCCTGTGAGAGTGTCRGAGCACTGGACCAGGTTGCCCGGAGAGGTTGTGGAGTCTCCTCCTCTGCAGACATTCAGAACCTGCCTGGATGCAACCCTGTCTACCATGCTCTAGGTGACCCTGCTGAGCGGGGAGGTTGGACTAGATGATCTCCAGAGGTCCCTTCCAACCTTACTGATTCTGTGATTCTGTGATTCTGCAGGAAGAATAAGGGACTTTGCTGGAGTAATGGCCATGTGCTAAAAGCACTAGCTTCTTTTTTTTAAGGGGCACACAATGCATCGGACTAGCAGCATAATTAACGATAACAGAATTTAGCATTGCTAGTTGCAAGCATGGTAGAAAAATTGGTGTGTGCTGAAAAAGAAAAAGAAAAAGAAAAAGAAAAAGAAAAAGAAAAAGAAAAAGAAAAAGAAAAAGAAAAAGAAAAAGAAAAAGCAAGCAAAGGAGTTGTAGCTTCAGTGGAAAATCCTGTTTTGGGATGTTTTCAAGGATGTAAAGCATCATCTTGAATTGTTTACTCTTATGGGTAAGAAGTGAAGTAAGAGTGGAAATGTCATCCTTACCACAGCTGGAAGGTCACAGTAAAAGCAATACAACATGGCACTGCTAACTGATTTGTAAAATTGATTTTTTTTTCCTAACAATGGGTCAGGTCTGTTAATTTAGTCAGAAAAAGCTAGGAAAATGGAGATGGAGATGTCATGGATTGTCAAGAGAAAACAAGTTTTGAACATGCAAAAGCTACGTGGCTCATGAGTGCCACAGGTAACCTCCGAACACGGATTGAGGCGCTCCGTCCCATTGCTTTCCACGCGTCTGAAGGCAGAGCTTGCAACGACGAAGGATATCAAAATTACATGTATTATATATTTATATACATCGCATTTCTGCCGCTGCTGTTTTCCCTCCCAGAGTTGCTCTTTCCCTCTTTTGGCTTGAAAATCTAGCAAACGCCGAGGGGGGAAAAATATACAGAATTTGGCACGTGCAAGGACTCGAACGTTCAGTTCAGCTTTCCTCCTCCAGCCGCTCCGCACAGCCCTCGCTCCTCCCCGGTGCTTTACACTCATGGCGAACCCGCCTCCGAACCTTGCTGGCCTCCGACCRATGCGCGGCTGCCGGCGAGGCCGGGGCGAACGCTGAGCGCTCCCGCTGCCTCCCTTCCTTCGCCCGCAGCGGGGAGAGAGTGTCACGCACCGCCAAAGCTCGTGCGGCGACGAAATCGGCAGCAGCCACGCCGCGGGGGCGTTAAAATTAGCCGAGACCGCGTGCGACGGGGTTGTTGCAAAATATATGCATGGAGATGCAACCAGTATTTGGGGTTTCTTCAACACCGGACGCCCTACGCGCCGTGCCTCGCTGCAATAAAAACGTCGACCCCAGCGCTAATCCACATTTATTTTGTCCCGCTGTGCAAGGTTGAGAGGCGTGCGATTTACCGACGGCTCGTCAGCCGTCAGCCGCGCTTCCCCCCGGCCTCATCCCGCACTGACGTGCGCTTGAGCTTGGGCCGCCTCGCCTGCGCTCCCAGCACCCTTTCGGAACGGCTTTTCCTGGTGCCCTGCTTTAGGCGGCAACCTGCCCGAAAATGAGCAGTCCGTCCGTGCATCTGCCTTATTCCCTTAGCGTCATTTCTGGGGGAGGGAGAGGCTGAGATGCAGAGAAAAGAGAAATAAAATGTGAAAGGGGCCACATTTTTTTTCAAATTTGGACAACCGCTGTCAGGCGACGTATCTTTATTTAAGCACATAAATGMTTCTGCTGATTTTTTTCTTTTCTTTTTTCATGAAATGCTGAGTACCTACTGTAAATAAGWGGAGGGAGAGAACTGTAAGGGATCCAAAAATCAACTGCTTGCATATGTCTCTATGCATGAATTTTAGAAGTCTTATTTAAATATCAAAGTGCGAATGTTTTTGCCCCRTGTTTCTAATGCAGGGCAGGAAGTCCTTGGTATTATTCTCCTTTTGCACGTGTGCCTCTCACGCACACACCATCTTCGCTGCACACAGATTACCTGCATAAAGTGACACGATTTTTGCAAACCGTAAAGCCTTGGGGAAAACTTGCAGAGCACCACGAAGAGCTGCATCCAGGCRCTCGCAGAAACTATATACCGGCTCAAACTGCCAAGACCCACAGCCATTCTTGCCTGGTAAATGAAACCACAAACATTTTGCACGATCAAATGTCCCAACAAAAAGCAAATCTCTCTAGCATCTGYGTGACATACTTTTCAGTATCACACAGTAGCGCAAAAAAAAAAGAAAGAAAAAAGAAAAAAAAAATGACTTGACTCATATTTACTCCAGCTTAGGCAGTTCTTTCCAATGGGTGAAGCCAAAACGCCCATACTAATTTTCCCTGAAATAGCAAAGGGGCAAATGTTTACTCTCTGGGGGATGTCTATGGCTCTTACTTCCTCCCRAGGAGGCCATGCAGAAAACGTCCCCCCTCGGCGCCTGCCGGCCGCCGCTCTCGGCTTTGCTGCAGGTCTTTTGTCCTGAGGAGCTCGGGGAACTTCTGCAGCATGCTTCGCCCGTGGTCTGCTTGCGCGTTGCACTGCAGACCCCCAAAGCAACCCCCTGCGGACGCGGTCGTGCGCGTTGAGCTCCGCGTGAAAGGGAGCAAAACAAATAAAAATACAAGGAGGCTCTTTCCTTGTGTTTATATTTTCTTGAAACATTCTTTTGAGAGTTTCCAGCAGCCTTTTAGCTGCCTTCTAGCTTAGCATGTTAAGAGCTCTGAATGAATTTATTGACGGTGGCTGGAAAAAAATGGGAACATGAATGAAACCCCGTGAGATACAAGGTATGTCATGAACTTCCCGAAGTTATTTGCAAATGTTTCTGCCAGTATCAATAAATCCCTCAAATTTCAGGATAGGCTACATTAATTACAGCATGGCATTATGTATTTAAAGGTTGCTGAAAGYTATATCTACGACCAGTCGTGTTCTGACCGTATGTTCACATGAAATATTTGTTATTTTAATACAGAGGCATACATACTAGCAGCAATAGCATCCACAATGTTTTAATAGGCTTTTATTGGCCGTCCTCTCCTTGTAATCTCGTTTTACAGTACGTGTGCTCAACGTGTTTGTGTCTACGGGCTTCACGCACACATCGCGGGATGCCAAAACATCGCTCCGCTTCCTTGTTCCTTACCACTTAGTCCGGCACTTGAACGCTTTCCAAACCTTGTTAAACACCAGAAAGAGTCCTATCACGTCTTCTTCTCGCCGGACCAGAAGGGGACAGATGGAGAAAGCGGAGASGAGGTGGAGGAGGAGGCTGAGTGGCGGTGGGAGGAGGGGAGCCGGCGGYGGGAGCCGCGTAGGAAGAGCCCCAGCGCCCGGCTGCCTCCCCCGGGAAAGCTGCCTCCCGGCACGGCCTGGGTTACCTCGAAGCTTTTCCAAGTCTGTGAACCGAAAGCTCCCCGTGGGGGGAAAAAAGATCATTTCTGCCTGCAAAGGGTATTTGTCTGAGCTGGAACAGACTTGCTATACTTAGATTTTAACCTATACCCTCCTCCAAAAAATTTGAAGTAAAATTAAAACAGGTTTTTTTCTGACTGAATGGAGAAAAAATGTTTTTTCAGATTTTTTTTTAAGCAGAACTAACTAGACAGCTTCAGCCTAGATTCAATAAATGCTTTGAATGTGCGTTTCTGAGGGAAAAAAAGACATGCTGTGAAAAATTTCACAGAATCACAGAAGGGTTGAGGTTGGAAGGGTCCTCTGGRGATCATCTAGTCCAACCCCCCTGCTCAGCAGGGTCACCTAGAACATGTTAGACAGGGTTGCATCCAGACGGGCCTTGAATATCTCCAGAGAAGGAGACTCCACAACCTCTCTGGGGAACCTGTGCCAGTGCTCCGTCACTCTCACAGGGAAGAAATTCCCCCTCACCTTCAGACAGAACTTCCTGTGCTTCAGTTTCTGCCCGTTGCCTCTTGTCCTGTCACATGGGACAACTGAAAAGCGTTTGTCCCCATCCCCTTGACACCCTCCCTTCAGGTACTTGTACACATTGATCAGATCCCCCCTCAGTCTTCTCTCCCCCAGGCTGAAGAGGCCCAGCTCTCACAGCYGTTCCTCASAGGGCAGGTGCTCCAGCCCTCTGAGCATCTTTGGAGCCCTATACTGGACTCTTTCCAGTGGCTCCATGTCTCTCTTGTACTGGGGAGCCCAGAACTGGACACAGGACTTGAGATGTGGCCTCACCAGGGCTGAGTAGAGGGGCAGGAGAGCTGCAGTCAAATTTCAAGTTTCAAAGAGTTGCAGTCCGGTGTGGTCTTCCTGGATGACCATTTAGCGCCCTTGGTCCAGGTGTCTACAGCACAGATGCTTTTGCTTCTTTTTCCATCTCAGACTGGCGGCTCCCTGGCATGCGCGTCTCAGGCAATGAAGCATCGGTGGACACGCGGAAACCGTGGCCATAACGTGGCAGTCAGGAGCCTTAATTCCTCAAGCGGTGAGCGTTTTGCAGTGGATGGCTCTCACCATGGTGGATTCTCTGATGTCTGCTGAGGGTTGAGTCCATATCGCAACCGTTCCCTTCGCTGCAGGGCTCTTGCCGCTGGGCTTGGTCATCTGCAGCACACGTTGGGTTTGCCTGCAATCCCTTGGCGGGTTTGACAGCCTTGTACCCATGGAGGGGTGCACCCACGCACCCAGCGCCCRGCACGCTGGGCTGTATAGCCTTAAGAAATCCAGATAAAAATAATGTTGCCTTAGCAATCCTGTGCTCTGCATGAGTAAGATGTGACACCGGGGAATGATTAGATTGCGAGGCTCCTACCGCCTAAGCGGGCTCGGTATTTCAGGCTGAGCTAAAGCACTTGCCAAGGAGGGGTGACGCAGCCTTTTCTGGCTATCCGCACTACATCCCAAATTTGCAAACGGTCAGCAATAAAGCGGGTCAGATAACATTTATCAGATTGTTGACTTGGCATATCTCACGCCAATTTGAATAACTTATTTTGCAGACTTCTTTTCTCCCAGCTGTTTGCCCAGATGATGGGCTAGACGCAGGCCTTACTAATATAATTATCAAAAGCGGCCATTTGACAGCACGGAGAAAAAACCTTGGAAAGAAAGTGCCAGGTTTTTCGGAGGAGCAGAGGCTCAGCCTGCAACCCATCATCTGTGCAGGAGCACGCGGCCACACGCCGAGACCTCTGCTCGGGGGGCGAAGCGGCTCGGTGCACGGGTGCACGGAAAGGCCACGCGGGCTCGGCGCAACGGCATCTTGCGTGTGCGGGGGTGTCTCTGCTTTCTGCAGGAGCCGAGCGAGCCTCAAGGATGGGGCACTCTTGGGACMCGAATTATACACAGAAATAATGAAGAGGGAGGGGAAAAAAAGCTCTCATAAGGAAACATGATATGTAAACACACAACACAGCTCAGGACACACCACATCCTTGTCTCACATGTCAGAAGTTTTGTGCAAGTGAAGAAAAGTGCAGGTTTTCCTCCTAYCCCTAAAGAAACATAATCCGGAGTTTATATCAGATGGTTTATGGGAGTTTATTGGAATATCCAACAGGGTTCATGCAGTGTGTCATAAGGTAAAGCCTGTTCGCTGGTGATTTACAAGCGGTTTGTGCCGGTGTTACTGTAATTTATAGAGCCCAGATGGTCAGGGGGTGCCCCTGCCCCCCTGGAGCTGAACGCGGGCACCTCCGCTCACGGCCCCAGAAAAGGTGCTGAGCGAGACCGGTCCCCGAAGGCGGCCGAGTCCCGGGTCCAGAGCCCCACGAGCTGCTCCGGCTGGGGAAAGGCTACAGACAGCTAAAATGCAAAAAAAAATAGAAAAAGAAAGAAAGAAAGAAAGAGAGAGAGARGGAGAGAGAGAAAGCCCAGGCAGATCCAAACAGCACCAAAGGGAAATTGTTTTTTCTGGTAATAACTTTGATGACTTTGAGACTCTGATGGTCTTTTTGTCACCTGCTAAACTGAGAAGGACCAGTGTCAATCCTCCTTTTCATATAGCATTTGAAGATAAACCTGGCCTCTAAATATTTTTATATATTCATAAATCTCCGTTGTTAGGACCCTGAAGATAGATCGCATCTTTGTTCTAGTGATTTTACCCGTTGACGCAATTACTCTTTAACTTTGTCCTAATTTCTATAGTTTACTATGGCTTTCTTATGTCAAGTTTGCCTGAGCCAGTGCTTCTTCACACCTCGAGAAGTGCCTCCGACTCAGAGCACCTCTTTATAAACGTCTGGAGGACTGGTCCTAGCGGTGGCAGCAGGTGGCGGGAGGACCCAAACGCGACCCAAATCTTTTCTGTTACTCGGAAAGGCTCGTCTCCCCGCCGGGAGCACGGGTGGGAGCCGGCAAGGGCCGGCGGCCGGCAGCGCTGCGCCGCAGGAGCCCGGCCCAGCGCTCCCCTTATCGCGAGAAAACAAAAACCGCACACGCACGTAGAGAAAGAAGCAGAAGGAGAGCTGTAATGGAAATAAAATTGACAGCCTCTCAAAACTCAGGTGGCACTTTCCTTTTGCAGTTAATTACGGTTTTAATTACATGGCTTCTTGTGACTCCTTGATACCTAATAAACTAGACTCTGTGGGGCGGCAAAGTTGAGTTTTGCTTGAACTGCAGGTGTAATGCTCAGCACGAAACATAAATCAACTTCTTAAGCACGTTCCCAGGGTGTGTTCAGGCTTTTTCTTCCCATTTGCGTGTTAAAAAAAATCACATCTTTTCACTATTGTTCGTTAAAACCAGAAAAAAAGATTGGAGCTGTGATGCAGTGAACATCAGCTCTGTGTCTTTGGCTGCAAAAACATTTCTGCCACRGAACTGAGGGAAAAAAGGGGATATATTCTGTCTTAGGGCTGATAAATTTTAGAAGAGTAATGCATGACCCATACACATGTGCTCTTATTATYACTTTTTTAGTGGAGGTATGTAATATGTAACAGGGAAATAGGAGCATGAAAAGTAGCRTGAAAGCAAATAGGGGCCAGTATGTGGGAAATGGGGACATCTTGCCCATAGGAAGTGTCGCTACTGAAGGTTTCAGAAACAGCSAGCGCCTGTGAGTTCCCTGCACCCGCTGCCGTGGAAATCTGTGCTCGAGCCAGGTTCAAGCGCAGAACCGCGTATCCCACGTGAGCAGGGCAGCACGCGCGGGACCCGTCGCAGTAAGAGCCAGTTTTGCTTTGCAGAGGGATAATTCTGCCACCTTTTGCCCTTCTTCCCTCTTCCCCACCACAAAACCAAACAATTAATTATAAAAATAATTAAAAAGGAGGGGAGAGGAGGAGAGCGGCAAGAGAGCCTGGTGTGTGGCATTTGCATGGCAGAGGAGAGAGTCCCGGTGGGGATGGTGAGATAAGGCTGGGATGATGGTAGAGGGGTCCAAGAAAAATGTGTTCATTATGAGTGGCGAAGGAAAGAGCATAAAAGAAGGGGGAAAAATCGCTCAGGGACACATCTGACTGATGCCTTACATTCCCAATAAGAGGAACACAAATGAAATCCGTCCTGCTTGCATTTAAATACGAAATTTAAATACGAAAATTTTCGGTTTCCAGGGTTGTCCCATTGCCGATTATCTGAAGCAGCATCATTTAGCAAATCCTTAGCTGGAGCAAGCCTGCTGAAGGTAGCTGGGGCTCTTCCTTGCTCCCCCAAGAGCTTCGTGACCATCCTCCTTGCTGCCCATCCRAGCCACCCACAGTGCCTCCCAGCCCTGGTCCCTAAAGTGCACTGGGCTGTGGATTGCATCTTCTTAAATAAAACTGTCATATGACTTTGGCAGAGTAGATGGATTTCAAGGTTAACTTTGGGAGAGATCTTCCCCAAAAGATAATCTCACTACAGCCTGCCTAGACTTGCCCCAGCACCATTTTACGTCACCATCCCATTGGTGACGAGTCTTGCTTTTTATTATAGTCATTATTATTATTATTATTATTATTATTATTAGCAAATCTCATCATCTTTATTCTTTTTCCACCAGTTTATTGATTAGTTGCATGAACAGTTATACAGGTGTCTCTCAGAGCAAGTTCATGCCAAACCTCTCAAGCATCTGAGCGCTGGGTGCTCTCCAGCTGTTGGTGGGCACGACGTTACGGGCAACTCGCTGCAAAAGCGTTGGGAGCTGGCCCGTGGTCTGCAGCATGCGAGTGGCACTAAGGGAGAAAACCAAGCAAGGAAGACTCCTTTTCAAGGCTAGCGGACTTTAGCCGATGCCGGGGCACGGTTTGAGGCCAGGTCCACGAGGAAGCATGGCGAAAGTTCAGCAGAGCTGTGCTCTGGCCTCAGCCCCTGCTCGTGTGTTGCCCGGGTGCTTCCCCAGGGACAGCAGCCTCTGCCGCCGTGTGCAGGGCTAAGCTTTCCAGCAGGATCGCCTTTCAGTGGAGTCCTGAGGCAGTGATTAAAGAAAAAGGGAAAAAAAAAAATCTTCATTAAAAGCAAGCCACAAGAAGGACTAACTTTGCAAAAGATGATGAGACAGTCCAAGAAATGGCTTTTCCAGTTTTTTTTTTTTTTAGTTTTTTTTTCTTTTTTAGCTAAACATTTACACAGACTCTTATATTCTTGCTGGTCTTCAGCTGACTACTTAAAAATAAACCCAACAGTTGCCACCCTTGGTCTCCAGGTAGCCTGGAAGGAGGTGCATCTCCAGCCCTACCTCCCTGCGTTTGRGAGCAGCCCCGTACCATGGACCACGGCGCGGCTCCCGCATCCCACCCGGCCCACGCATCCCCTCTCGGAGGGGCAGGCCACAGGCACCTACRTGTTCGCCACCCATTCGGCAATGTGTTGCCCGTGGAGGGACATGCGAGGGATGGGGAGTGGACAGGTGTCACGGCAGCCTCTCGCATCATCGAAGGCCCCTCCAAAATCCACCCCTGCCTGGACTCCTGCCACAAACGAACTGCAAAAATTGAGGGCAGTCGGCAATATTYCCAGCTCCAGAGGCAGCCATGGGGCTGTCCTGCTGCGGCATGATATCGAGGTGTCTCCGGCCGCTCGTGTCCTCTTCAGCACCCAGGTCAGCCAGCAGCTTGAAGAAGACACTTTGGTTTGCAACGAAAGCTAAGAGCCAAGAAAAGCATCGAGTAAAATAGCCAGAAAGAAACCCTCTCCCAATAAATTTTCCTTACCTGTAAAATATTATGGCCAGCCACGATGGGGAACGCCCACTGGCGTGCTGCCTTCACTGCTACAGGTGTCGTGGTGCTCCTGTGTTCACTGGTGTTTTCCAAGCTTCTGCTCCTGGGACATTGCAATTGGGGAAGAATCTCAGCTTGCAGGAAACTAGAAAAGAATCCCAGCCCCGGGGCTTCGGGGGGGGGGGGGAGAAATGGCCTAAAAATGGGGAAAACAAAGAGGAAAAGCATACGTCAAATCCTAAAAGCTCCCCCAAACATTGCCGTCCCATAATCTCATGGACCTGAAAAGGACTTTCCTCTCTCTTGACCTGCTCAAAGAAGTGTCCCAGTAAGGAAAAAAACGCCCTGGTTGATGCTCACGTAGAACAACTACTAAGCACAGTGAGAATAACAGAGCATCCACGAGTTTCTCCATCCATCGTAAAGCCAGTGTTAACCTTTGCAGCTCTATTGCCTTAGGGAAGCTATGATTTTCTGGTTAGACAAGTAAATCTATTGTTTTAACTACTTCAGCTATTTTAGGCTGGTCTCTCACGCACTCAGAGCCAGCTCACCTGACACAACAATCCTGGGTTTTAACTTTTTTGGGGAAGAGTGTTTTGTGATTTACTAGATAGCTACAGTGAGCCTAATGTAATAAAAGTCTGCATGATGTGTACGGGCTACTGTATTACAAATATTTAATAAGTTATATAGAAAAAAAGAACTATCAGGGTTAAATAAATTACATGAATGCAACKAAGTAAATACAAAGATGGTTAAAGTGTCTAACTCTATAAGGTATAAAGGATAAAGCAAACCAGGTCTCTCTCTAGATACTTTTTCCATGTACAGCGGTAAGTGGGCTGCATTAAAAAAGGCAAGTATTCAAAGACAGGCCAAAAAAAAAAAAGATCTAAAGCATTTGGTTGGTGTTGATAACAATCATTTCAAAAAGCCCTGGAACATTTAAGGAAAATTAGAAAGGATTTTGCTGGAATCAAAGGGAGAGTGCTTTCCATGGCTGGGTAGGTATTTGGGTATCTGCAAACTGATTACATCAGAACGAGTAGAACAGCCTTGATCATTCAGGACTTTAAAATTAGAAGAAAGGGGTTTTCCTGTTGGGGCTCCTTTTTCTCACTCACACATCTTACTGCTTTCATTCTCCTGCCTACTTGATGGTAAAGCAACATTTGTTTTGGCACGGGGAATTGCAGCGCTCTTGGAAAGGCCCGCAGCRAACCCGCCGGCGCGAGCAAGCCTGCAAGTAGTTAGCGTTACCTTGGGAATCGCTCYGGGGTTCTTGTCCTTTTTCATCCGGGCAAGGTTATCCAGGCGGAGCAAGGGTTTCGAGCAGCGGCCGGGGTGGGCGACTCGCCCTGGTGCCGGCCAGGGGCGAGGGGCGCGACCGAGCCCGCCGGCGGGCCGCCTTGCCCCTTGGCGCTTGCCAGCGTTCGCACGGGCCGTCGCGGCTCGCCGGCCGCGGCAGCGCCGGGGTTGCAGCTCCTCGGCCCGGGCTGCTCCCTCCCGCGCGTCCCAGTGCTACAGCGTGCTGCCTCGGCGCGGGATTGTATGGGGGAGGAAAGCGAGGAGAACTCACTGCCCAAYGCCCGTGGAGAGCAAACAAAGATGAGTGCAAAGAGGGCTGAGATTAAGCTATTAAAAATTGCACATTTTTGCAGATGCCTTTTGGGGGTTTGGAGGGTTTTTTCGTTTCTTTTTTCTTTTTTTTTTTCTTTTTTTTTTGGCAGTGTTTTCCCTGCTATAGCTATCATCCTAAATAACACCAACCCATTTTGCTGCTACCAGCGGCAGAGGCTTTACAGTGCTATGGAGAACTATTTTGAAGGCACAAATCACTTGACCTGAAGACTCTCCCCGGAGTGTCAGTGCTGCGCACTACATTTTCACTCTGCCAAACCCTTCATTTAGTGCATGCTAAAGAACATGTAACATTTAAATATCCCCTTTGCACATCCTCCAAATGTCTCCATCCTTGGCTCTTAGATTAATATGTCTTCTGTGAAAATGAGATAATTGATTGCAGAGCCATATTATTTACAAATGAAGTGTTGTTCACGTATTGACCTTTCATTTCTATAGTGCAATGCTCTTCTTGTGCTGCATTTTTAATTAGTGAAACAGGAGCAGAATTAGAAGAAAGGCAAAAGGAAAAAGCTTTTGTAGTCGCTTTTAATAGAAAGAAACTTCAAGATCACTTGCACATTCAAAACTGTAAAACCGCTGCGCTTGGGCAGAGTCTCCCTCCCAAATCTCTATGTGGAAAGAAAAAAAATAAATCTCCTTCTGCTTCCAACCAGACCTCCGGAAGACGTGGATGGCGCTGGGGCTGATGGACAGACCACGCTTTGCCTTTCTCCCCTTCTGCAGCAGGGGATTCGCTTCAGCAGGGCTCCTCCACCAGCAGCCAGCAACGCCCACGTGAGCGTCGCACGGGAACGTGCGCTGCTGGGTATGACCGRAAAGTTGGGGAACCCCGGCGGCGACGGACAGGCAAAACTCGGGATGCCAAGAACAACGAGGAAACCTTCCCTGCCGTAATTCTAGCATGGTCCTTGTGTAAAGGTTTCAGGCTGCTTGCATCTGGTTTAGTTCGACCTCTTAAATGAGTAGCTGTYTCTAATGAACGTGGTGATCTTCACGGCCTACTGGAAGCAGGCGGCTAGCTGTGGCTTGCAAGTCCAACYGCTTGTGCTACAGCCCTTCCAAGGCAGAGGCGCGCACCATATGCAGGGAGCACCGCCCGCTACAAGGCTTTAATTGCCACTAATATAAACAAGCAAAAAAAAGGGGGAGAAAAAAAAGACCTAGGTTTAGCTTGACAGCGTGCTTCTAATAAAACGTCAGCCCGAACCAGTCTGACCTCACATTGATTCTGCTGTCCTTCCTGGGGGGGCCAAGGAGGACTTGCCCACCAGCGTCACTGCGCTCAGGCCCGCGAATGTAAATAYCTGAAATATAAAGCAAATAATTTAGCTGCTCAGTAACAAAGATGTTGGTTAATATCCTCACAGCCCTAAAGGAACTCCTGTAACTGCAGAAAAGGGCTTTTATTTTTTTTTAATATCTTTTTATTAATGCAACAGAAGCATATTAAAAATGTCTGTCTTTGCAAGCCTGGAGAAAAATATTAGCCTCGAATAAGGTCACAGAGGAGGAGGGAAGGAAAACAGCAGAGGGAAGGCTGCAGGGGGGGTAGGTTCCAGCGTGCTGCAGGTGTGGGCAAAGAGCGCCGCGGCTCCGGGCGCTTTCGTCCCGGGACGCCCCTGCGCGGGCACCACACGGCCCCTCTTCGCTCCCCCCGCCCCGCTCCTTCCCTGGTGCCAGCAGCAGCTATCGGCAACGAGCGGCGGGGCCCGACGCGGGCACGCGGTCGCGGCGCAGCTCGGGGGGGCCCCGCGCGCCCCGGAGCACAGCACGCCCCATACATACGGGCGGCCGCGCGCCGAGCCCCTCAGATGTGCAGCCAACAGGGAGCACTCGGGCTACCTGAGATTTTATAAATCTTTCAGCTATCAGTCTTTCCGAGCTCCAAATGCAAAATCCAGCAGCCTGGGATATCATAGGGATTTATGACTTGGGATTTATGAACTGGTCTGGATAAAATAAGAACTGCCTTGACTTTTTTTTTTTTTTAGGTTTGAGGAAAAGAAATTATAAAAAAAAAAGAAAAAAATGAAGACCCGCCTTTTTTCAAAGTTGCTGCTTACATAAATGTGCGCGTGCACGTGTAGATGTTTTGCGTCTATTCGGTTATTCTAATTTTTCTTCTTACCTGCGCACTTCCTGGCTTTGGCCAGGGCTGGAAGCCAAATGCCACAAGAAATGCTAATCTCCCAGGGCTTCCTGCCTAACTGGGAAACCAGGAAGTGGTAGAAATGGCTCAAGAAAACATGTTCTCCAGACGTTCCCAGCTCCGTTTCTAGAGTTAGAAAAGGTGCCGATAAATTTTGAGCGCGGTTTAGGAGTGTTTCCAAGCAGCTCAGCGGGAGGAAAATGCCGATGCTCTCACCATGCCTGCTTCCTTTATCATTTTCCCTTAGATAAGTTCGCATTTTTTTTCATTCGTGACAAGCTGTATTTTTCGGGGTGCACGTGTATAATGTGTGTGCATATATATTATATACATGTAGTTGCATAGATAGACATAGTTGCATGCATATTTACGGTTGCATAAACCGGCACACGGCCATAYACCTTTGCGAGAGAGTACTATGGACAGTCTGTGTGTTAATGCTTTGATTGCAAACCAACACAGACTATCACTTTTTATGAATGATATCAACCCGTGCATACGTGGGGGGGGATCCCAGTTCTCTGGGCTGGAAGGGGAGGAAAGCCCGGGAATGTAGGCATGCTGGTGGACGTTTGGGATATTAAAAAACCCTCTTCCACATTTCCAGGCGTTCCTTTATAGCTGGAAGGATATTAAATAATGTCTTGGTTACGAGCAGCAGAATTACATGATTTGAACTTCGGACACTYGCGCCCCGCCGGGTCTCGCTGGCCCTGCGGAAGCGACCCGGGAGCACTAGCCCGGGGCTGCCCGAGCGGCCGAGTTTCCCGCCCCGGGAAGGAAGAACCAGCTTTTCCCTCCTCTCCGGCACGTGGCTAAGCTGAGCTGGAGGCCTGACGTTCATACCAAACAGCCCTCGGCCCGCCCCGAGCCCACGGGCTGCAGCCTGGAAACACCCGGGGCGCCACCGAAACCAGCGGGCTGCAGGGGCCGGGGACGGCTTTGCAGCGAAACCTGCCGGAGACGGGAAAAAGGAGGCTTTTTTTTTCTTTTTTTTTTTTTTTTTTTTGCCTTAACAAGCCAGTGTCAGTGGCTGTTTGGATCGCTTTGTATCGCAGGTCTGAACGTTTGGCTTTGGTTTTAATTACTGCTCATTCGGAGCATTTTTCAGGATGACTCATGTCCTAGGAATAATTTGATTTGGCGATTTTCATTTTGAATAAAACTGAAGGGTCTGCACCATCCATATATACCACTACTTAAAAAAAAAAAAATTACTTCCCCTTTTTTGAAAAAACACTACCGGCCAATTCTTAGCTTGCAACCCCTTTTTGGAGGGATGCAGTCAGGTAGGGAGCTTCCCCGCCAGCACCGCTTTGCTGCAGATATAACGCCCCAAAACAGAGGGAGCGGGCTGGGGGGGGGGGCCTTTCCCCACTGCCAGCACCCCCAGAATTTGACCCGCCGTTTCTCTTCGGGCGCTGGGGGGATCCCTGCGGCGGCGTTGGCGCGGCTCCCCCGGCGCCCGTCCCCATGCCACTCCGGATGCGCCCGGCGTCGAAACGTGGCGGGGAGCGGGAGGAGGCGCGGGGCGCCCGGCCCCGGCGAAGTCCGAAGGCGCCCTCGCCTCTCCCRCCCCGCGGAGAGCCGCGGACGGTCTGGGGATGGCTGGAGGCCACACAGACTGGAAGGTATGTAGCAATCCATTTATCACTTTGCAAATATTAGTGCTGTTCGCATTTGCTGCAGCAATATTTCTTCTTGGAAATTGGTGAAGTGAGTAATAACAATGTTATTTATTCTAAGACCTTGGAACTGAGAAGCAATAACAGGGGGGACTGTTCCCTTGAAAGCTTCGGAGGTGCTGGAAATAAAATGGGAAGGGGGAAAAAAAAAAGCATCAGACCAACAAAGGTCTTGAGCAGAGAAAGGCATGTTATAAAGCCATAGAAATCGCTTGTTTAATTTCGTTGCCCCCCAAGGTAATAAAATGCRTTTTGCAATGATTTATATATAAACAATGGGGGGGGGGGGAGAAGGGTGAACGACTCCGATCCCTCCCTTCCCGGCAAAGCCCGGGCGGGAAGCGGAGATTCCCGCGCGCTGCCCCGCGCCCGGCGCTGCCGTCTCCCCCGCCGCAGAGCCCGTTTGTTCTCCCCATCCTCCTTCTTTTCTTTTTTTTTTTTCCTTTTTTTTTCCACACCCCCTCCCCTTTTTGTGTGTGTTTTTGCTTTTTCCCCTCTGCCTCGCTTATCTGAATATATAAGGCTGCCCTTTGCTCAGATTTATGGGTTGGGGCAGCGCTGTGTGTATTTACAGTCTCCTGACCTGAAGACCTACAGCTGAACAAGAGAAGGAGGAAACCAGGGCCCGTTCCATAAACAGAGACAGATACGAGGGGGAGGTGGGAGGAATTGCTAGCACTTAACATTTTTAACTATTTGGCCAAGCGAAGGAATTAGTGATTAGATTAGAGGCAAAGAAAAATGAGAAGCGGGGTTAAAGATTTGGGGGGAGAGGGCGGCAACCGGGGAGATCGGCCCGGGGTCCCGTCGGCGTTGGGCATGGGAGAAATTAAAAGTTACGAGCGTTTAGCAAATGTTTTCTGGGACGAGATGAAAAGGGGATAAGAAGGGAAGAACCTCAAATGTATTTTAATCGGGGCTGCRCTCTCCTTGGGTAGGGCAGACTAACTCTTTTAAAGTGTAATTACATTTTGAGGAGGCAGATTACTTAGTCTATGTTTATTCAGGTACTAATTGCCTCGGATTAAGTAAAAAGCAAACCGTACTTGGCGATAATAAATATTTCTTACGTCCGTATCTATCGGTCGGTCTGGAGGTAGAAATTCGGTTCAGAGGAGGCATATTTCAAGGAGCCCTGAGAATTACTCGGCTTCTCTGACGTTAAAGCAGCAAAAGTGGCAACAACTTGGAAAATAAATAAATGAAATGCAGCATACGTAGAGGTCACAATATAGCATAAGTATATCAACATGATGAACAGCTTTGATGAAAATGGTAAACAAAACCACCCTCTCTTCCTGTGGCTTGTTTTACATTGCAATAAACCACTGACTCTATAACCTATCAGAACATGCTGAGATTTTATGCATCATTTCCAACTACTATTTGAACATTTGGTTTAGAGTAGTCATGAACTATAATTAATGGGATTTTTTTTTTCCCTGATAAAAAGCGCACTTTATTGTATTTTATTACCTGTTGGTCCAAAGCTCCGTAGACGACGTAAATTCATTGTAGGCTTTAGGACCGGGATACAGGGCGGGGGGGGGGGGAGGTTTGCGCGTGATTATGATGAATTAACGTTTACCATCTGTAACGAAAGGCAGGAGCCGAGGCCGGGCTTCGCCGTCGGAGATGCCCTCGTCCGATCTGCATGTGCTGCTGCTAATTCGCTAGTCCGCGGCCGGCTGGGAGATTGGGACAGGAATTTAACTGTATTGCTGTTGCCACGGTCTGATTAAGGCATTTCTTTTATTTATTTATTTATTTGTTTTTGTTTAAGTCRAAGTTGGGCGGCAGGGTAGGGCGGTGGGGCGCCCCTGCCCCGGCGCCCGCTGCCCCTCGGGCCGCTCTCTCTGCTGGTCCGGCGGGCGCCCGGGCGTGCGGCGGGGAGGGAAAACCCGCGCAGGCACCGCGAAGCGCCCGGAGACGGATGGCGCTGGTTTACGAGCCGTAAAAGTTTTATTCCTCTCGACACCGAAACAGGTTTAGGCGGCGAGTCGACGCCGCCTTAAATAAATAAGCGGAATTAATTCCCGCGCACTGGAAACAATAGCGGCCCGCGCGGCGCTGCCGCCGGCGGTTCCCGCGGCCCCATAGCGCCGTTATTTGTGGGTTTGGGCTTTTTGTGTGTTTTTGCAGCGCGGCTTCCTCCGGGGCCTGCTCGATCCGCTTC
Organism: Rhea americana; assembly: GCF_003343005.1. NCBI lineage: Eukaryota > Metazoa > Chordata > Aves > Rheiformes > Rheidae > Rhea > Rhea americana. The sequence continues at coordinate 160,801 of NW_028186397.1, read as the reverse complement.
GGCTTCTCCCCCCGCCCCGGCCCGTTTTACGAGAGGTTGTGAAAGGTTCAGGACCTGGTTGTACCGCGGCTCCCACCGACAGCTAAGGAACCAGTTTGGCGTCTGGTTTGCCTGTTGTTTTACTGCTGACCTTCAAATCAACTCTCGCCCCTGACCCCCGGCGGCATCGATCACGACGAGGGGCTGCTCCGGGCGCGCGGCGCCCGCGCCGCGGGGCCGGGAGCCCCGAGAGGCCCTTGCTGCGCCGGGCTCGGGGGGGGGGGTTCGCCCCTCTTTCCTGGGGCGCCGCAGGTGAAATCCCCGGCAGCAGCTGCCCTGCGAAGCGGTGTGCGYGCAGGGGGTGGGGGGAGGCCCCTCGCGAGCCCCCGCGGCTGGGGGTAAATACATGCAAATGAGATGCACAAACAAAGGCGCCTGGACAGAGAAATATCGGCAATTCCAGCAAAACGCTGCCTGCAGCTAGAAGATGAACAGCTTTGATAAAATGGTAACAAAAAGCACCTTTTTATCCTCCAGCTTGTTTTACATTGCAATAGACCATTGTTATTGTAACCCAGCGGAGCATGCAGAGGTTCTCTGCACCGGTT